>NC_058404.1:37594705-37710198 GCF_002201575.2 Neomonachus schauinslandi
AAAGAAAGAAAGAAAGAAAGAAAGAAAGAAAGAAAGAAAGAAAGAAAAAGAAAAAAGAAAGAAAGAAATAGCAGAGGGGAATGAGTGCTAGGTAGAGAGTTGAAATAGAATGATGTGACAGAGAATACCTGGGAGACACTGAGGCTTAGAGTTGGTTGACAAGAAGGGACTAGTCATGTGGTGGTTGGTGAAAAACATGTCAGGAAGAGATTCCAGCTAGTGTAGGAAACACAGAGTTAAGGCAGAAAAAAGTTTTGCTGTTTGAAAATCAGAATGAAGGCTGGCCAGCATTCCCAGGGCACCGTGGGCAGGAGGAGCTTGGTCTGAGCTAGCACAGATTGGTAGGTAAAGGTCAGATCACACTGGGCTGTGGGAGCCAAGAGGAGGAGTTTGGATTCTCTTTTGAGTTCAGTGGGAAGCCGTCAGTGGATTTACAGTGGAGAAGAATAAAATCTGATTGCATTTGTAAAAGCTCGCTTTAGCCGCTGTGTGAGGAATGGCATATAAGAAGGCAAATGTGCCCACAGGCAGCAAGTTAGGAGGCTGATACAGGGGAGCCCAAAAAAGATAGAGACTGGAAGCTTGGATGAGGATGCCAAGAGCAGAGATGGAGGAAAGAGATACACAAAGGCAGCATCATAGTACTGGCTGATAGGTTAGACAAGGAAATGGGTGGAGGAAAGGCATCAAGGTTAGCTTGTAGACTTTTGCCTTGAGCAACTAGATAAATGGTAGTGCTGTATAGAGATGGGTAGTGCTGTTTAGAGATGTGGGGAGCCCAGGGAAGAAGGAGGTATAAGGTCATGGAGGGAAATCAAGTGTTCTCTTTTTAATCATGTTAAGTTTGAGATGCCTGACTGCAGAGTCTGGAGTTTGGAAGAAAGGTAAGGGCTGGATTTGATGGTATGTATTAAATGGATTAGATCTCTTCTGGAAAGTGTGCTGATAGGAAAGAATAGAGCACCAAGAAAGGATACTACAAGCCCCTCTGTGACCAACATTTGTGCCAGCCAACTGGTCTCTACCCCCACCCGTTCACAAAGTGGTGAAACTATTTTCTTTAGAATGATCTTTCATAATCCTGTCAACTTCACACACACACACACACACACACACACACATATATAAAGTAAAATAGACAATTTCACCAAGGGAAATTGGATATTTTATTGTAACTTGTTGTCCTGAACAAATTATATAAATAATAATACTTACAACCACAGATGGCCCATTTCCCATGAAAGCTCTGCAATAAATCCCTGAGCCATAGCACCAGCAGAGTTTGTGTTTTGCTCATCAATGAGAAAACAAATCATTGTATCTCTCCCTTCAAATTAATCTCAGTATGTGGATAAAATCATGTATTCTCCAGGTAATATTTTAATTTTTTAGTATTCTGGGTATAATTCATTCTTAGCTGGATATCAATTATCTGACACATGTGAATCTAGGATATTTTCATTAAAGACATATGGTTCAGTTAAAAAAAGAAATGGTCTTTTATTTATAATTTTATATGTACCTAGAGCAAAGAGATTCAGAATGGTGCTCATTAATAAAACAAGTTTATCTTCCTGAGAAAATTGGAAACCTTTGAAGTCACTCTATTTTGGGTTTGTTTAATTTTTTTCAAAGAGGGACCAAATGACTCAGTACTTGATGTTTTGGCCTCTCATTTGGCATTTGAATATTCTTCTGCCTCATATTGTTATTTAGCAAGTTTATTAGTGTACTGTGGTGGTTTTGTTGCATGTTTACAAAACATATATGCTACAAGGCATGGCTAGACTGATCGACATTTCCTAGGATTCTCTTCCCTGTCCATTTCTGGTCTTGTTTTTTACACTCAGAAGGTCAGCACTCCTATAGCTCACAGTGTCAGATCCTCCCGCAGAACGGTCACTCTACCGAGGTCGAAGGTGGTGGCCACTGACCTGTTTCTGTCCACCCTCACAGGTCCCAGCTCATGCTTGGGAATCCAAGCTTGTCCTTGCCCTTCCCCACTTTATATCCATTCCCTTTCCAGAAGCCTGTCCTGCATATGTCAGGCTCCAGCATCAGATGTAAAGGCAACAGTTTTAGAGGGTGCTTAACCAGCTCCCACAATTGTCTAAGGTCAAATCCCTATGTATGTGTGTGCATGTGTGAGGGTTGTGTGTATGAATGTGTGTTTGTGTGTGTGTCTGTGAGAATGTGTGTGTGAGACTATGTCTCTGTGTGAGTGTGTGTCTATGTGTGAGTGTATGAGTATATCTGTGTGAGAGAGTATGTGTGTGTCTCTGTGTGTCTTTGTGCATCTGTGTGTGAGGGTGTGAGTGTATGTGTCTATGAGAGTGTGTGTGAGGGAGACTATGTCTCTGTGGGAGAGTGTGGGTGTGTATAAGTGTGTGCCTCAGTATGAGTATGTCTGTGTGTGAGAGTGTGAGTCTGTGTGTGAGTGTAGGTGAGTGTGTATCTGAATATGAATGTGTGTCTGGGTGTGACTGTGTGTCTGAAAGAGCATGTCTATGTGAGAGTGAGTCTGTGTGTGTGTGTGTCTGAGTATGAGTGTGTGTCTGAGAGAGCGTGTCTGTGTCTCTATGTGCATGTGTGAGTGTGTATGTCTGTGTGAGAGAGTCTGTGAAAACGTGTGTGTGTGTGTGCATATGTGTATATGTGTGTATGACAGAGGAGTATGAAAGAAGAGGGAGGCACCTCCTGTGGTTTTGCTTCTCTGATTGAATCCTGGCTGATACAATGTTTATGGTACTGCTCTTTCTCTCTGCCCCTTTCTCTACTTTGGAGGCTACACCTGCTCTCCAGGCTTTAACTTTCACCTACCTAGCTGACTCCAAAATCTTCATTTTAAGCCTGGTTTGTATCTGAATACCAAACTCGCATCTAACCACCTACAGCACATTCCCACTTGGATAAAGTACCATTACTTCAAAAGCAATGTGTCTAAAACTTAACTCACTAAGGCTCTTCCAATCTCTACCCATACCCCAGGCTGGAGAAAGGCAGGCACCTGTGACTCTCCTCTGTTGTCCTGTCAACAATGGTTAGCAAATGGTTCCTCAGAGCTCTAGAGAACAGCAGGGCCCAGGGAAAAAGTTCAGTGGGTAGCCGACATGTCTACTTCTAACAGAGTTCTATTTTTATGAAATTTCACATACTATTTATTTTAAAAGAGGGTTCTTCTATTTAATCTGAGCTCTCCTGCAAACCCTTCCTCTCTGCCTGCTACATAGCTACACATCGTCATCTGGCCTTCTCACTGGGTCATCTCTGGGATGGCAGGGCCCTTTCCCTCACCCAGTGAGAGCACTGGTAAGGAACTCCTTTACTTCGTTCTTACCCAGCCACTGTGGTCATCATGGTATCAAAACTTCAGCAAGACTCCCCTGGCAAAAATCAACCATTACCTCCTAAGTGACAAACTCCGGATTTTTTTAGTCCTCTTCCTATTGGACTTGTTGGTATTTAGTGACTCTGAACTGAAATGTTCATTTCAGTTCAACTCATTCCTGAAATGATTTTCTTCCTTCGCTTCTGAAGCACTAATCTATCCTGTTCTCCTACTTAGAAAAGAAATATAAAATGTGTCATTATGAGAAAAGATACTGACTTCTCTTCCTTTGTCATCCTGTGTGTGTGCATGCGTGCACATGCATGCATGAATGTGTGTTTATCCTTGTTCTTATCCATAAACACTCCTTGAATGATCTCATCTATTCCCATCTCATCTACTTCAGTAATCTGCTATGAGCTCATGATTCCCCAGTCTATATCTTCAGCCATCATTTATTTTCAGAACTCCAGACCCATAAACCTAAATGCCCACTGGCATCTCCACCTAGTTGCCACTAAACTCAGCCCACCCCAAACTGAATTCATCCTTGTTCCCCAGCTCATCTCATCCCAGAACATTTCTCTCGTTATTCATGTCTGCACTCACCACTCCCTTCTCTCAATTCTTTGAGTGATATTAGGTAAAATCACTATCATATATAAGTATTGTAATGCTCTTTTATTATGTTTGTTTGTTAATTAGTTTTCTCAGTTAAACCCTATGCTTCTTGAAGACAGGGATCACACTACTGGCTGGTCTTATATCCCTGTGATACCAGACATTAGCTAGACATCGAGTAAATATACAGAACAGAATTGAATTGAGAATGCTTAAGTATTACAGCTTTAGAAAAGGAGGACATGCCAGGAAGTCATAACTATATCTGCTATCTAAATCCAAAGGTAACAGATGCAATTCATTTTCTTTGAACACCATAGGAGGGGAAATAGTTTTAAAGTAAAAAAATAAAAATAAAAAAGGAAAGGAAATGTTCTAAACTAGATTTTAAAATTTGACTTAGAAAAATGTTTTAAAAATTGTTTTGGCCCACATAATTCTGCATGACTTGATGCATTTCTCTCCACCTCCAACTCTCTGATCGCACCCATACAGATGGGAATGGATGATAAGGACATGATTTATTAGACTACAGTGGTTCTGTTCCTTTCACTCCGAAAACCAGTCAGAGACTACAGTAGCAGGGAGGAGGCTCAGAAACAGAAGTGGGGCTTCTTAGCCCCTTCCCACCCCTACCTTTGTTCCCCATGGTCAGACCACCCGCAGAGGCAGCCATTGGCCTACACCCCGTAGCTGAAGGAGCTACTTATTCCCTGTCTTTCCAAAGCACAAAAACGGGTGAGTCATGAGGTCAGGTACATCTATGATTATTCCAGAATAGTTGAAATCTTTGCTTTTATGAGCACTAAGCTAGAGAAACCAAAGAAATCATAATGGACAAAATTGTAATGGTAAGGGAGTCTAGAAATATTTTTGTGTAGAAAAAATATTTAACTCATTAAGTGCTATATTTCTCACTTGTCTTTCTATAAGTCCAGAGTATAGGAAAGCAAATATTATCTCTTCAAGCTTGCCTGGCCCTTGCCTACCAATTCCCCCTCCAGCCTTCTCTACCTGACTCAATGATGCCCTCCATATTTCTATCTCAGGCCACTCCCACCTAAACCTCTCACAGGTAAGATTCTGATATTTGTTATTTACACGTCCTACATCTCATTATGCCATTATCCCTGGGCCTTCTATGAGAAAGTAGATAACAATATTTTTTTTCTGTGGTAAAAAATAATTTGGCAATTAGCTAGCATGTGTGGATGTGGGGAAGGGTATCACTGTGAGGGAAGAAAACAGCTCCCTGAAATCACATCATAAGGCAGGTCAAGTGTTACAGCATGTCACATTCTCTCCTGAGAATGAAGAAATTATTCACAATTAGCAGAGAATATTGTGGAATGATATTCATGATATTCATTGACTTCAGTCATTCAAATCCTGTGCTGGTCTCAACCCTAATTAAGCAGTTGAGAAGAGAAAGAATATTAATTGTTGAGCATCCATTCTGGGCCCAGGATGAGATATTTTAATCAAAAGATCCAGGAATAATCCTACTTCTAGGTTAAAAGAAAAATTACCTACATGGGTAGTAAAAAACAAAAAAACAAAAAAAAAAAACTGCTTTCGAACAATAAACCAATTATTGTTATGAAAATCTGATTCAGTCTTATTCTTATATCTGTGCATTATCTTATAGAAGCTAATCATTTGCTATCATTTCCTAAAACCATACACTAGAGAAAGTGTTATGAGCATGAAGGCAGAAAGAATAATTAGAGTGGTTTCTAACAGAAGTTGGACAGATAATGTCTCTAATCGTCATTCTTTGATCACAAATGTCATTTATTCTTAACGTAATTTTCATTCCTGGTTTCTTCCCTCACTTAATAGCAATGAAATATCCTATTAGGTGTTACCATAAATTTGCTATGGTAAACTACTATAAATTAGTAATGAGGGCTCTTCAAAAAAAAAAAACAACAACAACAACACAGAAAATGTGAAGTTTTGAGGGAAGAAAGTAGTTTTGGGGGGGAAGGCCTTTGAAGTCCATACAACAAAACAACAAGCACTTCTTGGTGCCTCATCCTGTTTGTATCTGACATCCCCAATGGCTCCTGAGCCTGACTTCTTTCTTCCCTTCATAACTCAGGTTCCAGGCTACTTTGGGCACTAAAAGCTGCACTTAGAACCTACATTTTTGGTGATGACATTGTGCAGGCAGGCACAGTGGTCCATGTTGTGCCCGGTCCCCCAGCTGCACTCCACAGCCAACTGCTCAGAGAGCTCCCTGACCTTCATCACTGAGTGGAGGCTCTCTCCAGCAATTTCAATGGAACCAAGAATTGAGGGAATCACAAAGCTTTAGGGTTTAGGCATTTAAAAAATTACATGAGCACTTTAAAGATAGGAAATGTAACTTATTAATTGGTTATCCTCTACTAAGCAATATAGAACCTGTCACACAGCCTCTTATTTGTTAAATTATTGACCTAATCAGTGGATGTTTTGGTGTTCCTTCACCATGACATGTCATCTTAGGGAAAACCTCCAGACCATGAGTGGACCAAATTCCATCCACAGAAATGAACTCCCTAGATTCACTATAGAAATATCACTTGCAGGTTCTAGAAGGTTGACTCATAAGTTACCTGCTACAGGGTTTCTTAAGAGTTAAACTTGAAAGAGGCCTCTCCAATGTACACATATGTTGAAAACATTGATATATCTTCTCCTTGTACTGATGTTTTCCTGACATACTGGTATAAGAGAGCCTGACTTCTTTCCTTTACTTTTAAAAAGGGAACAGCCTGGGTGGCTCAGTCGGTTTAGTATCTGACTCTTGATTTTGGCTCAGGTTATGATCTCAGGGTCGTGAGATGGAGCCCCATGTTGGGCTTCTCACTAGGCATCAAACCTGCTTGACATTCTCTCTCTGCATCTCCCTCCCCCCAACTCCTGTACACATTCTCTCTCAATAAATAAATAAATAAATAAATAAATAAATAAATAAATAAATAAAGAACAGATGTTTGCCACTAAATTTCCTGGCTATAGTGAACATCTCAGATTACATTTTATCTGGTCTTCCTTTTCCATGGGAGGCACATTTTCACCTTCAGGCCTCTTACATAATATGGAATAATACAGTCATGATGTCTGGTTTCGAGACTAAGAAATTGAAACCTGTATAGTTGACTTCCAAACCTTTTCTAGAAAAGAAATATAAAATGTGTCATTATGAGAAAAGATACTGACCGCTGAAAAATCTGAAGATTTCCCCTACTCAGTTGCCCTGAGTAAGAATTATGCTCACCTAAAGCTGGATTTAAAATGAGTAACTTTAGGACACCCAGCTAAACCCATCTACGACCGAAACCTAAAGTGTCTTTTTCTGATATAGATACTCAAGGACATAGATTCTAATTTAGTAAGTTGTCTGACCATGAAGATCTTACCTATTAGTAAGTTTATCTTACTTAGCACTGAAAAGATGTTAGGAAACGAAATCTATTATTTCAACTTTATCCATTGTCAGGGAAATAAAATTAGAGGTCTGAAACTCATCTACTTCAAGGTTATTATAAGATCTTTTTGTTAGAACAGAAATAAGTTCAGTGGTGAAGGTTTTGGAAATCAAAAAGAGTAAAGTGCACATGTTATCCTGTTAGGTGTCTTTAGAAGAAAGGGCACTTGAATAAGGAAGAGAAAAGACATAGCTCTCTGGAGAGTATAATAGCACCAGGCGCTGTGGGTAGCACTTTGAACTACTTGTGTCCTGAGCTTGAAATATCACCAACATTTCTGAAAGCTAGCTTTATAGATTTTGATTTGTATTTGACTACTCAGCATGAAATGGACTGAGATTTTTCTGTGACCCTAAAAGCTATAGAAAAACACACATTTTCTATTTGCTGTTAAGGACTATTAAGAGTGACAGATATATATGACTATAATGATGGTTATGTAAATTTATATTCTGACTAAAGTCCAGATTCTGGCTGTATCTGGCTATTCTTAACACAACATAGAATGGTCTAGATAATATTAACTCAAAGGAAAAAAAAAACACAAAAATCTTCAAAATATTGATCATTAAGTTATAACTTAAATAATAGTGGCCTAAGCTTAAAGAGATGTTACCCTCATACACAGAGATAATTTATTTCTTGAGAAAACCCTTCCAATTCTGAAAGATCAGACATTTATCAAACACTGTGACTCAAAGCTGGGTTTAATCAGCTAATGTTGAGATTAGCCAGAATCTAGTTTGAGCATGTAGATGTTGGAGTAGAAAGAATATACTTTTTAAATGGTAAAATAAAAAAATGCAAATGGGAAAGAAAAATAAACTCATATACGCAGAATGATAAAGAAACTCTATCCAGGGAGTCTCAAAGAATGTTAGGACAGTGATTTTTGGAAATTCAGCCAAGAGGATTCTTCAATTTATCTTTTTTCAAGGTTTATAATCCATGGTCTTTGGAGCAAAATGTGCTAATTACAGGTGTTTGACAAAATGCAACTGGTAATAAGAGAGCTGGATAAAGCAGAAAACCTGAGTAGGAGCTGGGGTGTAAAGACCACATGTAATGGGGGATATTCAGATAATGTTCTTTCTGATATTGGGAGATTGTATATCAAGTTTGAAACTGTTGTATAAAATGAGGACCCAGAGAAGGTAGAAAGCATGTGAGCACAAGAAATTCAAAATGAGGACATTCTTGGAAGGCATCTCTCAGATCACTCTTCATACCCAACTGTCTGATTAAGGTAAGTTTGGGTTCTAAACACTGAGCAGGCTTGTATTTGTGTATGAGTCCAGAAGCCCTAATCTTGGGCAAGAAATGAGAGTTTGCTATCAAGAATTCTGGGAAAATCTTGCAGAAACAGTAGTGGAACTGAAGTACTAAATGTTACCTCAACATTCACCTATTCGTTCTTTGAGGCACATTTCAAATGCAATTTCATTAATATGAAATGCAATGACATTTATTTATTGACAAAAAAAAATCATGCCAAGTGCTGTATTGTCTATACACTTTAATATTTTTTGCTATTGTTGTTTTTGGTGTTCTTAAAACTCAATTCTTGGGGCACCTGGGTGGCTCAGGTTGGTTAAGCATCTGCCTTTGGCTCAGGTCATGATCCTGGAGTCTTGGGATCGAATTCCACGTTGGGCTCCCCACTCAGCTGGAGTCTGCTTCTCCCTCTGACCTCCTCCCTCTTGTGCTCTCACTCACTCACTCACTCTCTCTAATAAATCTTAAAAAAAAAAACCCTCAATTCTAACTACAGTTTGTTAAGGTTTTTTTTTTTTATAATCTGCTATATTTTCCTAACGTGAAAACTAAGTCACAGAGAGGCTTTTGAGTAACATGCTCACACAGTTAGCAGATGGTGAAGCAAGGATTGAACCCAGATGGTCTCATTCCCAAACCACTTCATGGCACTCACTTCACAATCACCTTTCCTAATGGTCACCAACCAGATGCAATGACTCCTTCCTCTCAATTCCAGCATTTTGTACCTCTTACACTTACCATATCCTATGTGGTTCTTAACTGTAATTACTTGACTACATGTTGCATCCCCTCAACTAGATTATAAACTTGGTAAGACATATAATTATCTCTGCCTCTCCTTCTGTTGTCCCCAAGGCCTGTTTAATGCCCTGCACATAGTAGGTGTTCAATAGATTTTGGTCATGGGATTGAATTAAATGGGGTGAGGGGCAGATCTGTCCAATCACTCACCACTACCCCATCTACACTATGGAAATCATAGCCAAGTGGACCTGCTCAATCCTCTCTTCCACCCTAAGGAGAGGCGATAGATAGCTGAATAAGATAATGCAACCAAGGGCAAGTTTCCATTTTCATCTCATTCCTCTCCCTACTTCCTCAACAAAATCGACCTAAATGAAGTGAGATCTTTCATTTATTTAATCCAATTCCCTGGCATTTCAAATGCTGTTAAAACTCAATATTCTACTGAAGTCTGGTTGGAGTAAAAGTCAATGGCAGCTAAAGATAGTTTACAAATGGACATACTCTAATTTCTAATGAACTCTGGTGAAATGTGAGAGAAGTGGTTATAGTAACTTACAGAAGACCCAGAAGGAGTGTGAGTCCAGAAGCTTGAATGCTCAGGTGAGGGGCCAAGGTCTACCTTAGAATCTTCCCAACTCCCTCTTACTTATTCCTGTGCTTAAGAAGCCACCAGCATTATGCTCCCTACTCAGAGCTTGAAATAAAGTTAAAAATAAGCCTCTTTATCTTTTTATACAACCAACTCCAACCCCTTTTGCCCGAAGTCATAAATATTTGAAAAGCCCCTTTGCCTTTTGTTTAAGGCCAGGCCTTCAAGATACCTCTCCTCTCATAGGGCTAACTCTTCAAGGATTGGTCAGCTTCTGGTCCACCCAGCAGCAGAGAAGTAAACACAAAAGAATTATTTTACAGCCAGTCTTCTACCAGCTGAAAAACATTGAAAAGTTAAAGAAGCTAAACCTCAAAGTCATAAAATTAGAGAATGTTAGAAATGACAGAGACTTTGATGGCCCCCATTTACCAGCCCCCACCTGTTTCGATGAAGACATTGAAGCTCAGTGAGGAGACATGATTTGTTCAAAACCACCCAGAGAAAGAAAGAACAGCTGCCACATGCAGCAATACGAATGCATCTCCAAAACATTATGTTGAGTTGAGTGAAAGAAGCCAGACAGAAAAGAATGCATACTATATTATTCCACTAAGTTCCAGTGCAGGCCAAACTAAGCTGTGGGGACAGAAATCAACATTTGGCTGGGTGGGTGGGTGTGAGCCTAAAAGGGGCCCAAGAGAACTTTTGGTGGTTATTAAAATAATGTTCTATACTTTGATTGGACTGCTAGTGACATGATGGACGCAAGTGTCAAAACCCATCCCACTGTACCACTAAAATCTATTCATCTTGTGTGTAAATTGAGTCTCAACAGACTGATTTTAAAATAGTTTTTTGTTGTTGTTGTTAAAAGCTGCACAGGGTGTGAGATATGGTGCTGACACGGGGGGTTTAGCTATGTGCCTCCCAGGCCAGGCCTGTTGGGCTCCACCACCCTCCTTCCAGCTCTTTTTCTTCTTGATGCAAATGCACTCTTCGGAACCAAGTCTTCGTGATTGGTCCTGGACAACTCGCTGAAGCAGCATATGAAAGAACATGAGAAGTTTCCAGTGGGGTCCACAATTAAATCTGAGACGTTAAATTATCATTTCACAACTACTCTGGAGACAGCCATGACTTCTGCAAATTTCAAGCAAGACAAAATAGTGATTATCAGTCCCCCCAAAAGGAGGGAGCTAGTAAATGAGTGAGCTAAAGAATATTAGGTGCCATTGGTAATTCTGGAAGTAATATGAAAGAATGAAAGTGTTCCACATTTAGTTCTTCTCAAGCCTGCAAGGGCCTAATCTAGTCACATACTGTAATTATAATGTATCCCTAGGTATGGTGTATATAGCAAAAGCATGCAAGTGAGACTTGGAAAAATAGAGCTTTCAGGACTGTGCATTAGTCTATATATAGAGAGATGTATAGCTTTTCTCTGGCTTCTCTGGAATTCTCTCTATAGGCTGTTGTCTCTTCCTTTTGAGAAGTTGAACTCTGTTTCATCAGAGGCCTTCCTCAAAGAAGGAAGGGCTCTTGACAGTAGTGGACTTGAATGTTCTGCTTATTAAAAACAGGGCTAGAGAACATCTCTGACCCACAGGCCTGCCACATCCCTGTCCCTCATGCCTGTAGCAGGCTCCCTATTTTTTTTTTAATTTAAATTCAATTAGCTAACATCTAGTACCTCATTAGTTTCAGATGTAGAGTTCAATAAATCATCAGTTGTGTATAACACCCAGTGTTCATCCCATCACATGCCCTCCTTAATGCTGATTATCCAATTACCCCATCCCCCCACCCACCTCCCTCCAGCAAGCCTCAGTTTGTTTCCTAGAGTTAAGAGTATCTCATGGTTTGTCTCCCTCTCGGATAACTTCCCATTAAATTTTTCCTCCCTTCCCCTATGATCCTCTGCACTGTTTCTTATATTCTACATATGAGTGAAACCATATGATAATTGTCTTTCTCTGATTGACTTATTTCCTTCAGCATAATACCCTCCAGTTCCATCCACATCAATGTAAATGGTAAGTATTCATCCTTTCTGATGGCTGAGTAATGTTCCATTGTGTGTGTATATATATATATTTATACACACACACACACACACACACACACACACACACACACATATATATATATATATATATATATAACACAACCTCTTTATCCATTCCTCTGTCAATGGACATCTCAGCTCTTTCCACAGTTTGGCTATTGTGGACATAGAGCAAGTTCCTATTTACAGCACCTGGGATTCCCTTTGGCTAGAAAGGCTTGGTGACACACCATAAGCCCCACTTCCTAGAAGAGCCATTTTGCACAGCCAGAATCATAACCTGGGACAAGCAAAGCAGTTGCTTTGGGTTCTAGATTTCACCCTTGATTCCAAGCCTTTCCTAGCAACTTACAAATTATCAGCTGAAGGGAAATAACTTTCCCTCTTTGGGAAAGGTGGTTCTGTTTTAAAGCCTGTCTTATGCCCTGCTTATCCCAGTTGTTACTGGTAATATATATATTCTATGTTTTTCAGAGAAGAAAACTATTTTTTTTAGAATGTTTCACATTCTAAAGAAAACTTCCTTATGAAAAAATACAGCACAATACCAAAGTCCCAAACCTTCTGATTATTGAAATTCTTGGTTACGGGCGCCTGGGTGGCTCAGTCGGTTAAGCGTCTGCCTTCAGCTCAGGTCATGATCTCAGGGTCCTGGGAATCGAGACCCACATCAGGTTCCCTGCTCAGTGGGGAGTCTGCTTGGGATCTCTCTCTCTCTCTCTCCCTTTACTCCTCTGCCACTCTCGTGTGTGTGCTCTCTCTCTCTCTCTCAAATAAATAAATAAAATCTTAAAAACAAATCTTGGTTAGTGCCAATAAACTTCATTGAAAATTCCACAAAAAATATCTAGATCTTTAGCCTTTGAAGACATATATTCATTGATTTGTTGCTCATTTATTTGCTTGCTTCCAAATATTTCCTGGGGTTTTAAACTACTTTTATTTATTAAAAGTGTAGATGGTTCTTGATGGTTGGTATATTTGTAAAACTGCCTTCTTTATTATTATACACTCCTCAGATAACTAACTGCTATTCTAAATGCGGGAACTAAATTCCAAGGGATTTAAAACAAATATATTCCAGATCTGAAAATTAGTCTAAATATCCATTCAATCACTCGACCATTTATTTCACTTAAGAAATAAATGAATATGATGGGAAAATTAATAATATGAAGGATTTGTTTGAAGGATTCATAATAGTTGGGAAAAACTGCAGAAAAAGCAATGGATATTACCATTTAAAGTTTCTTCTCAAAGGAGAAGCACATGTAGAAATTTCTACTAACTTTTGGTCAGCCTGATTTATTCTCTTAGACACTTGTGTCTCATTTTCAACCAACTGAAGTACCAAAGTAAGTAATGACAACTTTTATATCCATTATTTCTAGGTAATATAATGTCCTGAGGCTTGAAGTGTTCCCTAAACTCAAATTTAAGTACATTATGGGGGAATTGCTCATTAGTCTATGGAATGTACCCATGTGCCTTTAAATTTCATTTTAATCATTTGTACTAATTGACAGACTATATCCCCTGGAAACCCTGAAAAATCTACTAATAGGCAATTGCTTCATACGTCAGTGTGGTCATTTGCATTTCTAAACCTTTAATCTCATTAGATACTTAATATTTCTCTTGTTATTTAATAGTGGAGCAAAATTTGACTGCCATTTTGCTGTTTATGATATTTGCCAAAAAAAGAAAAAGTCTCTTTACTACTAGTAAAAAGCAATATGATAATAATGGTATTATTTAAGTATTATTGTAACAGTAATCGTACTGATGGCTGATAACCTGACTTCTGCTCTTAGGTCTGCTAACCAAATATTTTTGGGGTCTTGGACAAGTCACTTCTGTGAATCTCAATTTTCTAACCTATAAAAAGGAGAGGTGAACTTCTGGTCATTAACAAGGATGCTGTGCATATTATATATAGTAACACCTTTAGAGCATTTTAATTTGTTGCTATACCCCAGTTGCACAGAGAAGCCTAGTAACAGTGGTAGCACCCTTGCCATATCCACCATCATCATTGTTATCATCATTATTGGCATAGACAAAGAAGAAGGTGCCCAGAAAAACATGACTAAGGGATACTTGTGGAACAAGGTAAGTAGGTTTCACAATGTATCCATTTCCCAGGGCTACCTTAAAAAAAGTACCACAAACTGGTGGCTTAAAACAACAGAAATCCATTCTCAGTTCTAGAGGACACAAGTCTGAAATCAAGGTGTCAACAGCTCCTTCCAAAAGCTCTAGAAGAGAATCCTTCCTTGCTGCTACCAGCCCCTGCTGGCTCCTGGTGCTCCCTGGCTTGTAGAAACAATCCCAGTCTCTGCCTCTGTTTTCACATGGCCTCCTTCTCAGTGTGTCCTAATATCCCTTTCCTTCCTTTCATAAAAACACCATGCATTGGATTTAGGGCCACCCTAAATCCAGAATGATTTCTTCTTGAGACGTCTTGAGATTAACTGCTTACATCTGCAAAGACCTTATTTACAAAAAAGTTCACATTCTGAGCTTCTGGACATAATTTTGTGGACACAATTTTGGAGGAACATTGCTAGCTCCAAAGAATGGTAAAGGCTGACTGGGGACCTGTGTTGAGAAGAATGTTAAGGCTGAATTCAGGATTAGTAGGAAAGAATACCAGGGTCATGAGCAAGGTATGGGAAGTGGACACATACTTGTCATGTTCTTGTCATCACTAAGCACTTATCTACAAGGGAATTGAAGAAGATTTGTCACTGCCCCTGGTCACTCAGTGGCAAAGTTGCACTAGAAATAAAATCTCCTGACTCAAAATTCAGTGCTCTTTCCACTACACAATTTAATAATCTCTCATCTCAACCCCTCTCTAGAGTTATTACTAAAAATGTAAATATAAGACCTTGAAAATTACTGACACCTTAATACTTATGTTGATTTCATCGGTCAGATTAGAGTCGTTAAGAACCATTTGGCTGACTTCCATTTCCAGCTCTGTATCATACTAACCTTCCACCTGAGAAAAAATAAAAGCTGGATAAAATTTAAAGGGAAAATTTTCAAAGCTTTGAAGAATTGGGGGTAGAAGATGTCAGTATACTTTAAGGGAAGTATTATAATTAACAAAGGACATTTCATGATGACAAAAGGTGATAAAAAGGACCAATTCAATAGGAATATTTTGAAAAATTCTTAAATTTGTAAGCATCTAATAGTGTACCTTTAAATATATAAAGAGAAGAAACAGAATTAAAAGGACACAGGCAAATCCATACTTATAATCAGAAGTTTTTTAAGTCTCTGTTTCTCATGAATGTAATAAGCAGACAAAAAATCAGTAAGGACACAGAAGATTGAACAAGATTAAAAAGCTTGACCTAATTGATATTTAGAACCATTTACCCAATTACTGAAAAAGGCACATTCTTTTCAAGGGAACATGAAGTTTTACCAAAATTGAACATTTGCCTGGGGCATAGATCAAGTCTACACAAATTTCAGGAGACTGAAATCATTTAGAGTATGCCCTCTGACCACAGTGGAATCCAGGTACAAATCAATCCCCCAAAATATAAATAGAAAAATTCCCCACATATTAGGTTGTAGGCAAAGCACATCTAAATAATCATGAGTAAAAGAAGAAATCACAGTAAAAATCAGAAAATAAGTTGAAATAAATAATAATAATAAATACTACATACTAAAATCTCTAGGATACAAAAAAATAACTTGTGGATTATAGCTAAAACAATCTGTTGAGGAACATTGAGAGCCTTGAATGCATATATTAGAAGAAAGGAAACACTGGAAAATTGATGACCTACACTTTCCTAAGAGGAAGCTGGGGGAAATGCAAATTAAATCCACAGGGAGTAGAATGAAAAGAATATTTTAATGGCAGAAAAGAACTATACCCAGCGAAAATCAACAAACCCTAACATTCATTCATCAAAAAGACTAATAAGGATTGATAAACTTCTAACAAAAATGATCACAATTTTTTTTAAAAAGGAAGAGACAAATAATGTTAGGAATGAAAAATATCCTACAGACAATTATAAATAAAATTAGGGGATATCATGAACAACTTTATACCAATACATTTAAAAATGTAGATAAAATGGCAAACTCATTGAAAAATAACTAATTTAAAACTGATACAAGAAGAAATAGAAAATATGAGCAGTGTTTCATTAAAGAAATTGAATTTTTAATAAAACTATTCCTACAGTATAATCTCCATGGCTTCTCAATGAATTCTTCCTAATATTTAAATAAGAAATAATAGCAGTTTACCACAAACTCATTCAGGGATTAGAAATAGAGGGAAAACCTTTCAACTTGTTTAATGAGATCAGCATAAAGTTGATACCAAACCTGACAAAGGGATTATAAGAAAATTATGGAACAATCTGTCTTAGAAACACACACCCCCCCCCCACACACACAATATCCATTACCTATAAGGGCAGATGAAACAGTCAGTGGGGGGACAGGGCTTATGCAATTAGTTTCTTCAGTTTCCTTCATTTCACTCTTCAGAAGGAGAGCAACTTTGTGCTTTTGAGGTAGAGACAAGTATCTTATTTACTGGAAAGAAGGCAGCATGGTAGGAGGTGCATCTTTCTACAGTCACAAATATTTATTAAAGCCACTGAGAAAGTAATGCTCTCTTTTTCAAAGTTCATCATTGTACTCTATTGGCAGTCCTCCATTCCAGCCTGTCTGTAGTAACTCAGAGAGATGGGATAAACAGAAGCATGAGTTAGATACTGCTAAGTTCAGTCCTGGTTCTGCCATTTTTGGCAAGGTGATGTTCAGTAAGTTATTTGGTCTTTCTTAGCTTTCATGTTCTTGTATAAAATAATGGGTTAATGACATTTATCTGAAGGTAGTTCAGGGGATTAAATGAGATGATGGATGTGAAAATGCCTGTACACATAGAGAGGTAGATATTTTCCTGAAGTTGGAGATACAATTTGCATTATTTACTTACAGAATTTGTGCCACTTAAAGTCACTATTGTCTACCATTTTCTATTTATTAAGAGCAATAAATTCATGTCTCTAAAAGATTATCTCTTATTGTTGTAGCTACTTACAATGTATCTCTGTGTCCATCAGACGCATGTGGATTAAAATGCATTTGCTGCTTCTTACAACATGCTAGTTAGAGACACAATGGATAGACTGTTTGGGGTGGGGGCAGCAGTGTCCAATATTCAATACAAGTGCTCTAGGTACTCCATTACAAATCAGAGAAAATATTATGTTTTGGAGAATTACCTTGATAAAATCCTCTGGGGATGGATCGGAGTAAAGCAAGCCATGAAAGGGGCTTTGACTCATGAGATGGCACAAATTGAGGAAACTCTGAGAGTCCATATCTAACTCTGGGCTTAAATTTCCTCACCTATTCCAGACCCCTGTGACCTACATCTTTATATCTTTGCAAAAAAATGTCCTTGCCTGGAATGCACCTTCCTCAAATCCCTGCCTGGAAAATTGTTACTCATCTTTTAAAATCACACATTCATTCAATCAGAAATGTTTATGAAGCCCTTCATATGTATTGAGTGCCATACTAGGCACCATGGTTATTAGGATGGTGAGCAAAATCAGACCACGACCTCATTTATGTGCGCAGGCTCTGTACAGATGTCTCTGTCAGTCTTGCCCTGGTTGCTCCCTCCTGGGTACTCAAAGCTCTGGGTGTACACAGTATCAGAGAATAATCCCTGTGTTCACATGGCTGTTTCTCCAGCCTGGAAGGGAGCTCCGCAAGGGAAAGGCCTAATTCAATCATCTTTTCTTCCCCAGGGCACACCTCGGAGTCTGACATGTAGTGGGCATTTAATAAATGTTTGTTGACTGAATCATTCATTATTCATGAGGCCTTGATACAGTCAAATCTGTTGAATGATTCTGCTAATGAATATGAGAGAAATTAAAACAATTACCCTCAAGAAAATTATATATTTTTGAGATATTCTTTGTTTTTTCCTATTTTATTAGATTTTATTAGTAGTCCTAGCAGCTATTTTAAATACTTACAAAGCTAACATCACTGATTTTTTTTAAAAGATGCACAGTGTAATATAGTTGAAATTATGCCCAATAGCCTTTTCTGGTTTAAAACTTTGAGAATTTGGGAGGAAAAATAGAACGAGCTGCCATTTAATTGGAAATAGCCATGCATGTGAATATACCAGAGGATTTGTTAGGTTTCTATACTAATCAATAATATTCACCTAGAAATGTTAAGTGGTAGAAGACATTCATGGAATTTGACTTCACAACACCGAAGTCTGTCACATCCTCCAAACAAAGATAACATTGTTTATTTAAAAACACTTAGTATAGATCTAAAAGTTTCCCGAAGTTTGTGAAAATGTGCTGAACTGTTCTTGAAAAAAATTAAAGAATGAAAACAAGCAAACAAAAGAGCCTGTCATTACTTGTGCCGAAAAAGGAGAAGCCATTCTTTAAGTTGTGCGAGGCAGACCCTAGAGGTTTCAGCATAAATATCAGGGGAGCTTCGGAGATAAAGAGATGTCATTTCTATTGACTTATTTTGAAATAAGTAAAATGTTTAGCCTTTTTTTTCACCATGCTATAAATTATATACAGAAGGACTGAAGGGTGAAAGCATGAAAGTACCTACTTGGTCTGGTGTTTAGATCCTTTCAGGTGGGCATGATACTGTTCTATGGAGTTTAGAGAGACACTGCAGATGGTACATCTGTAATTGCGCCTCAGACCTGTGGACAACAGACGGGCTTGATTAGCTGCATCCTTGCCATCACTACCTGAATGAATCCCAGAATCTCTAGAAGTTCAGGACAGAGTATCTCACAGGGCATCTGATCTACCCCACCAACACTTCAATCCTCCTTACAGAGCCCAGCCAACACCTCCCTTAGTAGAAGTTAGAAGCAGGCTGCTCCATTTCTGGATGCCTAAAATTATTAGGACGTGGTAAATTGAACATTATTTTAAAAAGTGGTGGTAGGGGGGACATGCTTCCTGAGATACAATGTTTCTGGACATTTTGTAACCCAAAGACAATTGTACTTTTTCCTTAAGGCATATAGACATGGTATGCTGTCATATCTGCAATGAAATTTGGGACTCCAGAGAAAAATTCTGTATCACTCTTTCAACCCTATTCTAATGGCAAAATCACAAATTCAGTTTTAGACCTCGTTCATTTGAATTCTTCCAGGATCATCTTATAAAATGTAAATACCCAAGAGATGGATAATAATCTAATTCACATAAAAGCTTACTTTCCACCAAAGAGTTTAAAAGAAAGTTACTCATTAATTTATTAATTTAATTCATTCAATTCATTCATTAATTATCAACTTTGGACCAGGCACTAGGGATTCTGAGATGAATAAGATGCTCTTGTTTTCAAGGAGTTTAGTAAAAATGTTGACTTCTTGGGCGCCTGGGTGGCTCAGTTGGTTGAGCGACTGCCTTCGGCTCAGGTCATGATCCTGGAGTCCCGGGATCAAGTCCCGCATCGGGCTCCCTGCTCGGCAGGGAGTCTGCTTCTCCCTCTGACCCTCCCCCCTCTCATGTGCTCCCTCTCTCTCTCATTCTCTCTCTCAAATAAATAAATAAAATCTTTAAAAAAATTTTTTAAATGTTGACTTCTTTATAATATTGATTCATCTAGAGTCAAACATGTTAGAAAGTAGCTTTAACCAAACTTTAAACATTTGCCATAGCTCAGAGACCCACATGAAACACGTTCCTTCTGCTAGTGTGTCCCATCAGAATAGATAGAAAAGTAAACTGTGAGTCATGATCTGAAAGTTTAAATTTAAATCTTGGCTCCAATCATTCCTGGTTGTATGATCTAGGGGAAATCATGCAATTTCTTCCTGGCCTCAACATGAAGACAAAGCCATTCACATCACCAGGTTGTTGTGAGAATTAGGCAAATAAAATGTATTAAAATGCTTATCAAGTGACAGTTGCTACTAATTTTGCTCCAACACTCTATGTCTTACCATTGTAAAGCCAGAATTATAAACAGCCATAGCACTTTTTTCCCTGATGAATGCATAGCATTTCCTTTCTAAGAGACAAAATCATTCTCATTTTTCTAAAAAGAAAATAATGCACAGTGTTGGTAGAATTGTGTAACCTACAACCTGGGTGACTATATACAAATTAGTTAACTTCTCTGGACTTCCCTTTCCTTAAAGGATTGTGGGAAGGCCTGAGTGAGACAAAGCATGTATCTGGTACATAATAAGTGATCAATATAAATTAGCTATAACTATGATTTCAAAGTGATATTAAAATGGAATTATCTTTTTCCTCAATGTCACAGATGAAGCCCTAAGTTGAAGCCCTACACCCACATTACTAAAGTGAAGTATGAGAGTCCCAGTTCAAACCATCCAAAGAAAATAGTCAAGAACCAATTTCTAATCCCGAGCTGATCACCCACCACCAGTCTAAAAAAGAGGTTGAAGAAGAAAGAAAGAAATAGGTAGAAGATTTCTTAAAAGAGTCATATTGTACTGTTTTGCTTACCCTCCTCCTTGCGAATTGGATTTGTCCTTCTCTCTCACCTCAAACCTATGGGAAAAGACTTCAGTGGAACTAACTCCCTAAAGAGCTTCAGAAGTGCCTTCTTGCACTTGGTAAGCCATGTACTGGACTCTTTATAACCCCTGCAAGATTCAAAATGCTGGAGTCTGTAGCCAGTTAGCAACTTTGATGGCAAAGCAAGAAAAGTGGCAGGATTGGGCATGTATTCTCACAGCTTGTCAGAGTAAGAGATACATGACAGCTTCCCACAGACCCATGTGTGTCCTGTGTATGAGCAGAGCTGGTTTGGTGATGTTTTGGATATTGGAGTTGGGGACAGTAAGACCTCAACAGAAAGATGCTAAAAATGTTCAGCTGGATATCTAGAGGCTTAAAGTGACCCCAGATGAAATACTTAGCCCATATCAAGTAATGCTGAGTTCCTGAAAAGCCATGAAAACACCCCATGAAAAGAAGAGTCAGTTTGCAGCCCCTGCTGGATCTGGCAGCATCTATGCCAGCTTTGTATGTTTGTCTATCAAGTCAACTTTTATCCCCCTTGCATTTATAACCTGAGACTCTGCATCCCTCAGCCTTGGAGGAACCTGAGGCAACCTTCTGAGCTAAAGGGATAAAAGAAAACCCTGGAACAAAAGCAAGAGCCCTGGGCAGAGAAAAAGAGAGGAGCCTACTGAACTCTCTTTTCTCACAGCAAATAGGCAGCCCAAGCAGATCTGACCTGAGGGAGGGGAAAAAACTAACTTTTAATTAAGTTTGGAGATAACTGAAAAATTATTTTACTATCCTGGATAGACCAATTAATTAACTTTTATGTATCTAGGAATGAGAGTAAAGAACTCTTTTCAGCTTAAAAGAAAAGAAAAGAAAAGAAAAGAAAAGAAAGGTAGGCCATAAAGAAGAGCTGTGTTTACAACACCTTTCCATTTCACAGGTGTGCATGACTCAGAAAGATGACCATAGTCCCCAAAACCAGAGAACATAAGTTGTCACAACAAGCATGTGAGCTGTTTGAATGCTTCTCCAGGGCTGGTCCATTCCTTCTTTTATGCATGGAATCAGAATATGAAAACCAGCTTCAGGCCTTCCTCCCTGGGTTTTCCTTCACTGCCGTCATAATAAACGGTAACTACTATTTATACGGGTCCTCTTCAGACTACAGACTAATCAAAGTTCGCCTCATAACAAATGGAGGTTCAGCTTGGCAACTGACATAAATATTTATGTTTAAAAATGGGCATTTTTAAGATCACCAACAAATCTAAAAAATATTCTGATCTGTGCTTTCCATTACAGTTCTCATGCTCTGCAGCTCAACAGAGGCGTGGGCAGGAAATATCTGTCACTTTATTACAGTGTAAACTACAGGAAGCATAAACTAGAAAGGCAGTGGGAATAAACATGAACAAAGGCAGAGAAGGGGCAGAGGAGTCCTCTACCACACATGACACAGGGTCCTCGGTGGGAAGTTAGGCCTTTATTAATACTCAGTTGAAATCCTAATTAGTTTGGAATTATACAGCTCCTTTTTCCTCAGAGAACTAGAGAATCTTATTTAACAAAAATGCTAACTTTCTTATGCAACTCATTTTCAGTGCAATACCGTATTAAGAGTATCCTGAAACCTTTGCATACCAAAAGGTTATTTCTGCAGGATTGCTGGTATGTGTTGGAAAATATAGTCACTGCTGCCAGGAGATGGCCGTCCACTTGGAGAGAGAAGGCATGTATACAAATAGCAACAGTGTAAGGTAGATCATAAAAAGTACAACAGTCAGGAGGAGTGGAATGTATGGGAATAGAGGAGGAGATTGTTTCTAACTCAGAGAATCTGGGAAAGCTTCTTGAAGATGCATCACTTTTGTGTTTATATTCTTAGCAGTGTGTAAAACAGATGGTCCTGGAGTGTTTAGCAGTATGGGACTACTCAGTGTGTCTTTTCAAGTCTCACAAAGCCAGACTTTAGATGCCCTGCAACTTCACTTGGATCCCTTTTACATTACAGAAACATCATTGCACCTTTATTACAATGCCAGGTAATTTTGCTGAAGGCCAAGAATGTAGCAGAGAATAAAACAGACCAAGTAATTTTTGATGGAGCTAGTAAGGTTCAAAGAAAATAAACAAGTAAACAAATAAACACATTATTATAGATTGTGAAGGTGTCACTCAGGATGTAAACAGGTAATGAGAGAAACGGGCAGGAAGGATGATTTTGGACAGAGTTCTCTGAGAAGTGTGAAATGAAACCAGAGGGATAAGACTTAGGCTGTGATGTGAAAAACTGGTTAGAGAGTTGTCCAGGGAGAGTGAATAGTAAGCAGAGACGGCCAGGAATGAAAATGGGCTAGGACTGTTCAAAAAACAAACAAAACGAAGCAACTGCCAACCCAGAATTCTATATTCTACAAAAATATCCTTCAAAATAGAAAGTGGAATAACAACATTTTCAATAGACAAAAACTAAGAGAATAGTTTGCCAGCAGACCTACGTTACAGAAATGCTTATAAGGTTCTTCAGGTGGAAAGCAAATGGCACCAGATGTAAACTCAGATCTACAGGAAAAAATGAAGAATACCATAAATGATTAATATATGGGTATCTATCTTTTTTATTCCTCTAAATTTATTTGAAGACAGAAAACAATTTAAAAAAACTATAACATCGGGCGCCTGGGTGGCTCAGTTGGTTAAGCAACTGCCTTCGGCTCAGGTCATGATCCTGGAGTCCCGGGATCGAGTTCCGCATCGGGCTCCCTGCTCAGCGAGGAGCCTGCTTCTCCCTCTGACCCTCCCCCCCTCATGTACTCTCTCTCATTCTCGCTCTCTCAAATAAATAAATAAAATCTTAAAAAAAAAAAACTATAACATCGTATTGTGCATTATGGTGTTTTTAATGTGTTTATATGTGTTAAATATATGACAACAATAGCACAAGAATGGATACAAGCAGAACAATACTGTTAAAAGATCATATTTTACATAAAATGGTAAATATTAGTTATAAATAGACAGTGGTCATTCAAGGATGAATATTATAATTCCCTAGAAACAAATACAAAAATATAAAGCTAAAGAGCCTATGGAAAAAATTATATAGGATAATAAAAAATATTTGACTAACCCAGAAGAAGGCAAGAAAAAATAGGAAAATAGAAAACAGATGGAAAATAAATAGCAAATGGTTTAGTTAAATTCAACCATATCAATAATTACATTATATATAATTGGACCAAACATTTAAAAGGCAGAAATTATCAGTCTAGATAAAAAGCAAGATTTAAATACATACTGTCCCAGAGGTATATTTTGTACACTTATAGGTTAAAAGTAAAGGGATAGAAAAAGACATACCATGCAAGCAATAAGCATACAAAGTGGAGGTGCCATGTTAATATCAGGCAAAATAGATTTCAAGATAAGAAATATTGCCAGATATAAGGAGGGTGTTTTATAATGATAAAGTGAGGAATTCATCAGGAGAACCTAACAATTCTAAGTGCAATTTAGCTAATAATAAGCTTATGGATACAGGAGACAAGAACTGGTAGAAAGAGAGGAAGAAATAGACAAGTCCATAATAATAGGAGATTTTGACATTACTGTCTCAGTAGTTGATAAAACAGTAAGACAAAAAAGTCAGTAAAGTTTAAAACATCTAAATAAAACTATCAACCATTATGTACTAACTGATATTTATAGAACACTACACTCAACAATTGCAGAATACACAAACTTTTCAAGTATATGTAAGAAGTAAACTAAAGGAATATGATGAGCCATTTAAAAATTGTATTAAATTTCAAGAAATTATATTTTGTAGAGTGGTTTCTTTGACTGCAATTGAAATAGATAAATAATGGTAATATTTATAAAAAGGACTAAAATACTTATAAATAACCTGTGCTCAAAGAAAAAATCCAAATGGAAATTAGGAAATATTTTGAATTGAATGATAATGATAATATTACAGATTAATCAGTTAATCAGTCTTTAATCAGTTTTTAGAGGGAAATGCATAGCTTCATACCAGAAAGGAAGAGAGGCTCAAAACCAATGGTCAAAGTTTAAATCCTATGAAACTAGAAAAAAACAAATACATTAAACCAAAACCAAGTAGAAGAAAAGAAATAATAAAAGGTAGAAATTGATACAATAGAAACAAATTACAGAAAAAAATAACAAAACCCAGATCTTCCTTTTAGAAAGGATTAATGCATGTATCATAGCAAATCTGTTGGAGGTTATAAAAAACAAGGAACATAAATTTTGAAAATCAAAGAACTGTTATTAATACAGTTTCTACAGGCATTTTAAAAGGATAATAAGAGAAAGAATATCATGAACAATGTTATGCCAGTAAATCTGACCAAGTATATGAGATGGACAAATGTCTTTAAAAATTCAATTTACCAAAGCTAACATATGATGAAATAGAAAATCAGGATAGCAATTTATCTACTAATAAAAGTGAATTTCTTGTCCAAAATTTTCCCCAAAGAAAGCTTTAGAACCAGAAAGTTCCTTGGACAATTCTATCAAACATTAAATGATTGCATAATATCAACTTACACAAACTCTTTCAGTAAACAGAGGAAGAAATATTTCCATACTCATTTTTGAGCCAACACAACACCAATAAAAATACTGATAGACTCTAAAAGACAATAAAATTGCAAGCCAATATTTGTCATGAATATGACCAAAAAAATCCTTTAAAAATTAGAAACACATAAACAGATATAGATGTGTGTGTACCTATGTACACATATCAGTTCCATCATAACCAAGTTTGTTTATTCCAGGAAGTTAAGAATGGTTTAACATTTAAAAATCAAATAATATAATTCACTACATTAACACACAAAATGAGAATATAATATAGTCTTAATAGATGCAGAAAAGAGCATTTGACAAATTTTGATATCCATTAATGATCAAAATTTTCAGCATAGTAGAAAAGAACTTTCTTAATTTAATAAAGAAGATCTATCAAAAACCTACAGCTAATATATTAAATGGTGAAATATTGAAGTTTCCTAAAATTAGAAAAAAGCCAAGAACGTCACTCTTGTAATTTGTATACAACCTTGAAGCAGAGATTCTAGGCAGTGCCGTTAAAAAAAAAAAAAAGAAAAAAGAAAGAAAGAATGAATGGCCTGCAGATTTGGAAATGAAGAAGTAAAATTGTCTTTATTCATAGAGGATATGATTGTTTATAAAAAGATCCTAAGGGACCTATAAAATAACTACTAAAATAAGTGAGTTTAGAAAGGTCACCACCATACACAAAGCCAGTGCCAAAAAGAAAAAAAAAATTACATTCTTAAAATAGCTTCAAACACTGGAAAATAAAAATGAAAAATACCATTATAATAGTATCAAAAATATTTTAAAACACTTAGGAATAAAAGGAATAAATTTAACAAAAGCTGTACAAGACTGAGAACTACAAACCATTGTTGAGAGAAATTAAGAGCTACCTAAATAGGGACAGACTATACCATATTCATGAACCAAAAGAATAATCACCATTAAGACACCAGTTCTCCTATAGATTCAATGCAAACTCGATCAGAATTTCTACAGGCTCTTTATAGAAATAGACAAGTGGATTCTAAAACTTGTGTGGAAATCTAAGTACCTAAAATGGCCAAAACAATTTGAAAAAAGAAAATTTTGAGGACTCGCACTTGAGGATATCAAGATTTACTACAAAAGTTGATGTAATCATAAGTGTTGCATTAGCATTAGGATGGATAAATTGTATCAATAGAACACAATAGAGAGAGAACACAATAATTGTATCAATGGAACACAATGGAACACCAGAACTAGGTGTACACAAAGGATCAATTGATATTTTTTCCAGTTTTATTGAAATATAATTGACATACATCCCTGTAGAAGTTTAAGGTGTACCCCATAATGACTTGACATACATATATTGTAAAATGATCACCGCAATAAGTTTAGTTAACATCCATCATCTCATATAGATAAAAAAAAAATTAAAGGAAAGAGAAAAGAAAAAATAGATTTTTCTTATTATGAGATCTTTCAGGATCTACCTTTTTAGCCACTTTCGAATATACCATGTAGCACTGCTAAACATAGTCCTCATGTTGTACATCACATCCCCAGTAGTTATTTATTTTATAACTAGAAATTTGTACCTTTTGACCACTTACATTGATTTTCAATAAAGGTGTCAAGGCAATTCAATGGGGGAAAGAAGTCTTTTTCAACAAACAGTGCTAGAACAACCAGATAAATGTATGAAACAAAAAGATGAACATCAACCTATGCCTCACAGCACATTTTAAATTAAGATTAATTATAGATTTCAATGCAAAAGCTAAAACTATAAAGCTTCTAGGAAAATATAGGAGAATAGCTTGATGAACTTGGCATAGGCACAGATTTCCTAGGGAACAAAACATATTAAACATAAAAAAATGATAAATTGGATTTTATAAAAAAAGAAAGCTTCTGCTTATAAAAAGACACCATAAAGAAAACAAAAAGGTGAGCCACATCTTAGAGACAAGAAAAATATTTGTAATACTTACATCTGATACAGCACAAGTGCAATAGCAGATTATGCAAATAACTCCTACATACATGTCAATAATAAAAAGATATACAACACAATTTTTCAAAGGACAAAATACTTGATCAGATTAGTCATAAAAGAAGATATAAAAATGATCAATAAGCACATGAAAAGGTGCTCAACATCATTTGCCACCAGGGAAATAAAAATCAAAAGAACAACTAAATACTATCTCATGTCCACTACAAATGCTAACATCAAATAAAACAACAATACCAAATGTAAATGTCCATGTAAAACAACTGGAATTCTCAGACCTTCTGGAGGAGATTGCAAAAATGGTAAAACTACCTGGGAAAGCTGTCAGTTTCTTATAAAGTTAATCAGATATTTACCCCAAGACTCAGAAATTCTATTCCTAGATTACTTATCCCAGAGACACAAAAACTTAGTATATATATATACATATATATATATATATATAAAAGACTTGTACAAGAATGTTTATAGCAGCTTTATGTCTAATAGCCAAAATCTCAAAACAATCTAAATGTTCATCAACACGAATTGATAAGCAAATTATGATACATTCATACAATGGAATAGTAACTAGAAACCAAAAAATAAAAATAAAAAAAATAAAACAAAAAACCTAATTTATGCAACAACATCAATGAGTCTCAAAAACATAACATGTAGGTAAAGAAGTCAGACACAAAAGAGCACATACTGTATGATCTCACTCATATAAAGCTCAACAACAGCAAAGCTATTCTCTAATAACAGAATTCAGAACAGTGTTGTCTTTGGGAAGTGGATTGACTGGAAGGGGGCACAGGAAAATTTTCCAGAGCAAAGTACCCAATTGGAATGGTAGTTACAGGGTATATTCATTTACCAAAATTCACCAGATTTGTATACCCAAGATCCTTATATTTCATTTTATTAAGAAAATTTAATGGATGTGGTTTTACACAAAAACCTCAGCAAACTAAAGACTCAAGTTCTGCCAGTTTCTGTTCCTCTTCATTTACACCCTACAAATTCTATTGTTTTACATTCCTAGAAAGTAAATTTCATTTTCCTATTTATGCTTTGATAACCTTGTAACACACCAAGAAATATTTCCATATGTTCTGTATTACAGTGCTTACTAAAGCTGGGACCATTTTGAAAGATGATTAATAATATAAAAGTAAAAAAAAAATAAGGCATTTGATTTTGAATTATTTCTTTCTCCTCTACTTCTTACACACTCATTAATCAAATGGTCCTCTAAATGGATTTGTCATCTTCCAGTATAAAAAATAGTAGCTAATACTTACATTATATATGCCATACATAAGCACCATTGTGCTCACTTTACCCATTTACTCTTTGCAACACCCTATGAGCAGACACTACCATTATCCTGATTTAACAGATGAGGAAATTGAGGTACAGAGACTTAAAATCACAGAGCTGGTTGGAGACACAGCTGGATTTTGAACCCATGCATTCCGCTCAGGAGTCAAACTCCTAACCATTATGCATTCCGCCTCCTGTGACAGGTGACTAGGAATGAAGTCACAGAAATACAAAAGGCTCTTTAGGGCTCATCTAGTCCAGTGGTCCTCACATTGGCCACTAGAGAATCAAGTGCAAGTTGTTAACACAAATTCCAGATGATTGTGATTCAATAAATCCAGAGTGGAACTTAGAAATCTACATTTTCTAAAGCTCCCTAAGGTGCAAATTTTGGAGAAACCATTGATATGGTCCAAAACCCCATGGTGAACGCATGAAGTTTTTTATAAGCAGAATTGTTTGTATTGGCTTGCACTTGGAGGTGTTCTTTTTTAAATATGGCTGACTTCAGCCACTGGCCTCAGTTCTGTTCTGTGCACAAGTTTATTACCATCTCTTCAATATGTATTTACATCACAGTCTTGAGGAAAGTTATCATGTCCCCTAAGGTTCTGTTTACCAGGCTGAAAGTCTATTGGCACTTCAACAATGTTCTTCATTATAACATAGGTTGAAGTTCCCTGCATGGTCTCTATTACTACCTTCTGAATGGCATTTCCTGTTTGTTGATGGCATTCTTAAGCTATAACCCTCAAACTGAAGGCCAAGTCTCTAGTGTGGTTTCATCAGTATACAACACATAGCAGGATGGTCACAGCCCTTGTGCAGCATTAATTCTAACAATATTTTAAAGCTTTGAGAGAGAGTGTGTGTGTGTATGGCAAAAATGACCCACTGAAATATGTACTTACATTGAACCTACTGTCAATCAATTCTAAGTCTTTTCCACACAGGTTTCTGCTAAGCCAAATTTTCATTTCCTCTAATTTTATATTTGATTATTTAGATGTTCCTGCTTATCCCCATTAAACTCCATCTCAGTGAATTCTACCTATTCCTCTAGGGATAGAAAATATAAGGCAGCTCATGTATCAATTTTCATTGGTTGGTAGTGGCTGCCAGAGTGCTATGAAAAGATTATGAGCCCTCCTTCCAGATGATAAAGAAAGATTGCCATCATCTGTTAGCCAAGTCTGTCATTGGTGAGGGCCAGAATGCTAGTGGCATGCTTTTGATGTCTGTGTCATTCCAGTTCCAGCACATTAACATAAATCATAGAGAATTCAGGCCAAGGAATATTCGGGTAAACCAGGAAGTCATCAAAATGTTGGTGGCAGTTAAAACCGTAGGAATGGTTAGATCATCTATGGAGATGGTATAGGTAAAGGGAAGAGAATATAGAAGTTAGAACTTCTTGATGTCAGAGCATTGATGAGCTGATATCTCACCCTGATGCACAGGGTAGGAACCAGGACCATGGATATCTCCTGCTCCCACCGATCTCCACTTTTGGTGTTGCTGAATCCAGGGCTAGATGTGGGTGTGGGAAGCTGGTGCAAGGTCACCCATATTCTTGAAGCTGTGGCACCAACACTTAGACACAGTCTTTAGTTCCAGTTTTCCCTCCTGAGGAGTTTATCTTTGCCCTTCCCTACCTCACAACCATTTTTCCTTCCTGGCTGTTGGCCCTGCTGACTTCAGGTCCAACACTAGATGCAGAAGAAACAGCTTTATGTAGACTACCACATCACTTCCCGTAATTACATAAACTCTGATCCTTATAATGAGTCCCTTACTCTATACCAATCATGGTGCTTGTACTCCTCTGATCAAATCCTAACTGACAGAGGTGGTATTGAGGAAGCAGAGGGAAGAAAGCTTTTCTAGAAGAGTGAAGGAGTCACTGTTATCATATTTAATAATTAAGTAATTATTAAACATGATCACATTTAATGATTTAGTAATAATAATTTAATAATAAGGTGGTTGCTTTATGAATATTATTAGCCCATTTTACAGGTGAGAAAACCATAGTTTAAAGACATTAAAATCGGGGCGCCTGGGTGGCTCAGTCGTTAAGCATCTGCCTTCGGCTCAGGTCATGATCCCAGGGTCCTGGGATCGAGTCCCACATCGGGCTCCCTGCTCGGCGGGAAGCCTGCTTCTCCCTCTCCCATTCCCCCTGCTTGTGTTCCTGCTCTCGCTCTCTCTCTCTCTCTGTCAAGTAAATAAATAAAATCTTTAAAAAAAAATAAAGACATTAAAATCATAGAACTAGCAAGTGGAAAAGCTAGATCTGAATCCACCTAGTTCTGATTTCAAAGCCAGTGACCTTAGTAACTGCATTAGAGCTTTTATTAGAAAAATGGCAGTGAGAGAAGGAAAGTAGAAGGATCCTATTTCTAAAAAACAAAAAACAAAACTTAATTTGAAACTAATATGTAAAATAGACAAAGCACAGCTACTCTAGTCGAAATGGGGGCTAGGGGGCTCAAATGCCAGTCAGTTTCCCACTACACTTGGAGCATAGCACTTAGGTACCCCAAGGAAGGGACTGTGTGGGTTCTGTAGAGCAGAGTTTGACAACCACTGCATTCTGTCACGCTACCCCTCACAAGGATAACATGAGGAATTCTTGTATGTCCAATACTAGACTTACACTATGGAATATGTCTTCCCTGTGAGTTTAAGCCAAGGGAGAGCTCACTTTCTTCCTGGCTGTTGGCCAGGAAGTCTCCTGAGACTTCACTAAGGAGAGCTCACTAAGATCAGGGTTTGATGCAGTCCTGGTTAAAGAAGAGCCTGTGTTCCTCCATCCTACAGTCATTACTGTGTACAGGATACTTAAATGCTTAGCTTTCTGAACTCATCCCGTTGCCTATAGGCATAGACTGCAGGATACCAAGCAGTCAATTAAACAAAGAACACACATTTTCTAAAACAATTCTTTCTCTGCGTAAATAGTATATATGCAAAGCCTTGAAAATGGAATCAGGAAGCAAATGGCTTTGCATTTTCAAAAGTTATTTCCAAACAAATAAAACCTAAAGCTATGGAATAAATTTATTCTCAGTAATTAAAAGACAATTTCAGCCATGCTGGATGCCTGACCCAAGAAAGGACGGGAAAATTGTCACCCTACTGGGAAGACTCAGAAGGGACAGAGTAGTTTATTCTAAATACTTAAAAAGTTGCTTTACTGGAAGAAGGTTTAGATGTATTCTACATGGCAGAGGATAGATGATACATTTTCATGCTTTGAGCCTATCAGCCCCATACAACCTTGATCTTAGCCTTAGAGGTTATCACTACTATTATGATAATACCCAAAGGATTGAACTGGTTTTTCTTTTATTTTTGTGAGTTGAATTAAATGTTAAGAAAACAGAAATAAACCTACTCTGAAGCAATCTATTATTTGAATTGTACTCAAGTGATTTTTAAAAATATATTAAATAACCACATATGAGCAAAATACCTTCTTCCTGGTCTGGATGTTGATGTAATACAAATGGAAATTCTCAGAACATGAAATGTGCTTTTTCCTTTGAGTCCACAGCCATTGATTTCTGTGGATATAAACAACTAATAACATAGCTGGGCCATTTTTTTATGTAAAGTGTTTTCATAGAATTTATTTTTTCTACAATACAATTGCTGATTAAAGATTCCATTATGCCTAAACTAGACTATACTCCTAACATGAAGTTATAGGTATGGCATCAAATTAAACAACGGGTTAAGTGAAGGCTCAAATAGTCATTTGTAATCCGCAAGGTGTGTAGGAAAGCACAGATGCACAGATCTTCCCTTCTTCTCTGTCCTGCAGGGGTGCCTCTTCAGACCATCTCTCATTTCTTCCCAAGGGCTCAGGATCACAGGCTGCTGTGATTTCCCTGAAGAATTGTCACTAGTGCTATTAGGGCCACAGCTGTCAAGGAATCATGGGATTGACCTTTTAGCTGCATCAGCTGAGGTCACAGTGATTGTCAGCTCTTTCAGACATCTGCTGGATGTCCAAATGTCTCTTTAGCAACCCTAGCTCTGGAGCTGTACCAGCTACCTAGTCCATCAAAAGGCCCCAGGAAGCGGAAGCTTTGGTGGTCATTTCTAAGAGATCTAGCCCAAGAAGGACTTAAAGGTAAAGTATGAACAGCAAAAGTGTCCTAATTGTCTGTATCTCCTTTGAATCACTTTATAAATGAGATTGTGCTCTTTCCCTCTCTCTCTCTGTCTATCATTCACACACAAACCAGCCATTAGGTACATGAATATAATCTTTGGTGTGCTTCTAGTTCTTTTGTTAGTCACTCTTGCCTGCTAATAGACATCCATCTCCTATGGCCAGGTCTTTATCTTACTTTGAGCAGATAGCGTGACAAACTGTGTTAAGTCGTGGCTCTGTGCTGCTTCCCTGCAGGATTGGCCTTCTAATAGGGATGTTTGAAATTAAAAAGTCTTCAACATGCAAAGAAAATAACTTTAAAGGTGGAGTTTCCGGTTTGGCCAGATGGGTAGGAGAGAGCTTTATGAAGTCAGTGACCTTCAAATCATTGCAACCACGAAGCTGCCTGCTCTGCCTCCCCCTGGCAGATACCCTGACACATGCGGCCCCACTGTGACTTGAGGAAGTGACTTTTCTCCAGGACACATGGCAGGAGAGCTCCCTATTTAATACCATTGTCCAGTGGCCTTACCTATTTATAGAAATGTGCCCGATCTTGTTTGATTTATAATGTAACAGACAACAGCAAAAATGCACAACTTACAGGTAGAAGAAACGTGATTTTAGAAAAAGAAAACATTGTGAAAAATCTAGGAAAGACTGACTCAATAATTCTCAAACACATTGGAGCCTAAGAATATGGGAAACAAAGGACATGGAAGAATGATGGCTCCTTCGATCATTTTCAGGAGGCTGGAAACTGTATTTTTCCCTCTTTGAATCCATACTTGTTATTTAACCTCAGATGTCTCCATTCCCTCATCTGTAAGTTGGAGATAATAATTGTACCTGCCTTAGAGAGTTTATATGAAAAGCAAAAGAGTTAATATAGGTGAATAACAACACAACAGCTCAATAAATGTAAACTACAATCGTTATTTTTAATAATGATGATCCTTTGCCTTGGACAAAAATACAGTCCTAACTCATGAATGGGAGAGTCATAATAATTTAATAGTCTGAAAGAATTCTCTTTTTTAGAATTCTGAGGCATATTCGAATTATTCTGGCAAGCTGCCTTCTCTACAGATGCTATTTATACACATCTTTTTTGACAGGTCAAATGTTTCCTTATATACTAATCATCCTATATATTTGCTTGGCATTAAGTTGAACTGCAAATTATCTCTATTCTTCATTTAAAAATTTTTTTGAAAACATGGAAGATATGCCATTACATGAACTGCTTCTTAGAGAGCTGTTGACACAGTGGATCTCAATATATTTTCCCTGCTTTGTTCCTAAATTGAGTGATTGAGGCTATTGAATAGGTAATTAGCTAAGTTCATAAATTAGATAAGGAAAATGCAGAAGGGTATACTGGAAGTTGTGTAATTGCATCTTTTTTATTTTAAGGAGTGCACTCAAGGATCTCTCTGAAGACTTAGGTTTTTTTCTTCCACTAACAGCCTCTGTTAACAATGCCATTTGTTCTCTAGAGTCCTTACAAATACTGAGCAGGTAGTGGCTCTGGTGAAAGTGGCAATTCCTTTGCAATTGCTCAAACTGACTTCCCAGTAGACTTGGATGTATCTGAATATCTATCATCTATCTATCTATCTATCATCTATCTATCATCTATCTATCATCTATCTTCTATTATCCATATATCCACATAATGATATTTGATACAGTATGATATGATATATGATATCATTTATGGATTCATATTTACAAAATCACCTACTCACTAAAACTTATTTGTAATCCCCGAATCAATACTGACAATGCTTTGTGGTCATTCACAGACATGTACAAAGCAGCCCACATGCATGTTCCCAAAAGAGGTTGAACAGATGACACTCTGCTGTCTCGTTTCAGCTGTCCCACACAGATGATCAGAGGATGGAGATGGCAGGGAACAGCCAGTGTAGTCCAACAAATCCAGCTTTGGGGCTAGTTGATGAGTTTGAATCCCAGATCTGGCATCTGTTAGTGAGACGGCCTCAGGCAAGTCACTTAACACTTTCATAATATAAAGAAAATAGACTTTACTGGTATGAGTGGTTTGTTGAGAAGATTATAATCTATGTGAGATGCGTGTACAGATGAAATGTACATATTTCCCCTAGGAATAATGGTTCAGTAGTGGCTCCATCAGTGTTGGGGTGAAGGAATTTATAGAATAAGTAGTGTGAATAAAGAGAATTGACTGTATATACTCGCAATGGGAGGCTGAGACAATGTGAGGACCTGCAAGCCATTGTGATGGGTAGCTCAAAAAGCATAAAATGCCAAAAATGAGGTTAGAATATCCCCTCCCCCGCAAAGAAGAAAGGTGAGAGAAATTTAACTGAAACGTCTGTGTGTGTAAAACCAAGCTTTTTGCTTTCCATTCAGAGCCATTCCTCCCACAGTGCTCTGCTTTCCTTCCAGGCTGCTCAGACTCAAACGTGTACAGCCAGCCTCCAAGCCTCTTTCCCACCCCATCGGCTCGGTGGCATGCTGCTTCCCTGCAGGATTGGCTCCATCTTCAAAATACATCCAGAATCTATTCTTACATTTAAAAAATGTAAATTGTTTTGATTGTGGTAAATACCCATAACATAAATGTGCCAACTTGACCATGTTGAGGTGTATAGTTCAGTGGCATGAGGCACATCCACACTGTCATGCTGCCCTTGCCACCCCCACCCATGGGACTCTTCTCATCTCGTAAAATGGAACTCTGCACCCATTAAACAGCATTGCCCCTTGTCCTCCCCACCAGCCCCTGGCAACCACCATTCTACTTTCTGTCTCTGAATCTGACTGCTCATAGGAGTGGATCCACACAGTATTTGTCCTCTTGTGATCAGCTTATTTCATCCTCAGGTTCATCCATGTTAGAGCATGTCAGAATCTCCTTCCTTTTCAAAGCTGAATACTATTCCATTTGTGCATATATACAACATTTTGTGTTCCCATTCATCCATCAACAGAAACGTGTCGCTTCCACCTTCTGCCTATAGTAAATAATGCTGCTATGAGCATATGGGTGTGCGCTTCTTTGTTTGAGTCCTTGCTTCCAGTTCTTCTGAGCATATACCCAGAAGTAGAGTATCTGGATAAAATAGATCCAAAATCCATTCTTGACACCTCTGCCACTACCACCCTAGCCTAAGCCCTGCCTATTTCCCATCAGAATGATCATAATTGGTGTCTACCCCATCTCCCTGCTGCTGTTCTTTTCCCCTCCTTAGTTCTCAATATAGACGTCACAGTGATCCTACTAACATGCCAGTCCAATGGGTTCCCGTCACACTTGGATGACAAGCTAGAGTCATCACAGCGGCCTCACACTGTCATGCTGGCCTGACCTCTCCCAGTGTCTCTCTGCCTCGCCTCCCTGAACCCCCACCCCTTGCTCACCCCTCTGTCTGATCATAGCCAGATCTGTGCATAGCTTGTCCTCAGCCACCCCAGATCTTCATTCAAGTGTCACTTTCTCTGGGAAGCCTTTGTTGACTGCTCTGGTTGCACTGCAAACCTCCTCACCTCATCCCCCCCCACCCCACTTTATTCTCCTCATCTTTCTTCTGGTACTTAGCAGCATCTAATATATTATATATTTTACTTTTTAAAATAATTTTCTGAAATGCTGCACTAAAATCTAACTTTCAAGAAGACATATAGTTTTGTCTTTCTGTTTACCAAGCTCAGAGGAGTGTCTGATACATAGTGGCACTCAGTAAATATTTGAATGGATAGATGGATGGATGAACAACTGAGATGAATAACCATTAAAAGGTAATACAGAAACCAATATTGCACTGTATGCTCACTAACTAAAATTTAAATGAAAAAATAAAAATAAATAAAAGGTAATACAGATAAGTTGAACACTAAAGAAATGCTTAATCTTTAGAGAAATATCCAAATGATCTTTTCTTTTTTGGTTACCTGGATGGGAAAATTCACGTAACTATTATTTGAATTTCATGCCTATTTATTTTTTTTTAAGATTTTGCTTATTTACTTGAGAGAGAGAGAGTGAGAGAGAGAGCATGAGTGGGGCGGGAGGAGGTTGAGAAGCAGGCTCTCCACTGGGAGGACCCTGGGATCATGGACTGACCCAAAGGCAGATGCCTAACAGACTTGAGCCACCTGGGTGCCCCTATTTCATGCCTATTTAAAACCAGTATTTGTGGATGGAGGGAAGGGTGTTAAAAATAACTATAGTGCCTCTCTTCCTCCCACCAAAGTTCTAATGTGCCTCTCCTAAAGGAAGTATTTGAAGAGACAAAGTGTATGTATATTTTTAAAAACTCCCTGAGCTTTATGATATAAGATTAGAATACAGATTAGAAAAAAAGAACACATACAATTTGTTTTTTTTTTCATATGCCAACATGTGATATGCTTATGTTGAACATCAAAGTAATGCACAAAGTACCTTATTAAAGGGTACAATGAATTTATTGTGGAATTTTATGTGAACATGTATAGAAAAATAAATAAAATATTAGGCCTACAATCCCATGAGATAAAATCTCAACAGCTCCAAATTTCTTTTTGATGTTCCAACGAATAATTTCTAGGTATAACTATTACTAGGTATATGGATTGTCACAGGATTTTTCCTGATCAGGCAATACGAAGAGCTGATCTTGAGTCAACAGTTATAATTTGGTGGGAAAAATTGACTGGAAAATAGCTAATTCAATAAGATAAGTAGACATAGTCAAATCAAACAACAGTTTTTAATTTAAGATTTTTAGAACTCTTACAAATGCTTGGCATTGACCTCTATTCTGACATAGTCCCAAAATAAATTCTTGGGGTCCCAGATTCACTCATTGCAATTTCTCTTATTGTTTTTCCTTCTTTTTTTATCCACTACATTTTAATTATCTAATGCTCTGACCTCTTGTCCTACTTGATTATAAATCCCTGGAGAACAGGGAATGTCTGATTTACTTAGTATTTCTAACATAAGGTCTGACACACAGTAGGTATTCAATTTAGGTCTATAATTAAGGTTAATCAGGAGGGCTCTGATTGTCAAATACATACACAAATACATCATTCACACACACACATAAATACACATTTATATACACATACATATACACATAGACATATACATATAGATTTAAATGTTTTCTATACCAATTTTCAGGAAGCTGAAGAGCTGAATTTCCAAGGTAATATTGAAGAACTTCACTGAAGAAGGGCTCTCCTAGTATAAGGGGTCCTTTCCACTGAAAGAGCTAAAGTTTTCTTTCTTTTGGTAGAAGATAGGGTAACCTCACACAGTGGTACATCATCTTAGGGAACCATCCTCTCTCTTTGAATCTAAGAGTTGGAGTATGTTGAGAGCTCATAAGTATGTGGCTGTGTCCCACGTGTGGCTTCCTCTCCCAGGGGTGTGCCTAGAGGCAGGTTGGGGATTGGGTTAGTGACATCTGGAGGGAAGATGTATGAGGATGGTGACTGTTTAAGCATGTGCTGTATTAAGGGGAATGGTGGGGAGGTAGATAGAATACCCATCATTCAGTCCAACCAGCCTTCAGTTCTGGCACTAATTCCTTCTGTCTGTCCTTCTTCACAGTGCACAGTGCCCGGGTCATCCTCTGGATCCTTGGATAGTGACTGTCTCTACTAACCATGCAGAGTTTGTAACTTCTCTTGGTCCTGAACTATTCAAAGTAGTACAACTTAATTTTTCCTATGTTTGCATCCTATATTTAAACCAAAAGCTGATTTGAAGCAACAATGGCATTTCAAGACAGTCATCCTTTTACTCACCCCAGCACCTGCAAAGAGTCCTGCTCATAGAGCTGCTCACTAAACAGCTGTTTAATTAAATGGGGGCGGGGGGAGGGAATGCAGGTGATGGAGAAAGCTCTTTTTTGTCTTATTTCCATGAATTAGAACATCTGTCATTCCTCCTAGGGCAAAGGCAACAGACAAGGAAGGTTAAGTTTCCCCTGAATTCAGATTTTCTCATTATTCTGAACTTTTTTATGGCCTACGACCTGTAAACTTTTATCTTCAAGTTCTACCAAGATAAATATGGACCAACTAAAGCTTTCCCACACAACTCAGTACAGGAAGTTGGCAGAGTCCTGCCTGGGTCTCAGCCCACATATCCTTTCTCCTCCTTCACAGGTGGGCCCAATGGTTCTTTACCACAGACAAATGCACACACCCACATACCTGTAACACCCAGCCTCACCTCTGCAGTCCCTAGAGCCCCCCTCAATCTCAGGCAGGAGGAAGTGAGAGAGTTCTAGTCCTACAGCCCGGGAATGAGCAGCCAGCCAGTGATACTCGCTGTCATCTGACCTTGCTGTGGTGCCCCACGTAATGAAGCTTCTGAAGAGGTTCCCAATGTCTAGACTGATACATCTCCATCTCATGCCAAGTCTAGAGGTTAGATTCTTGCCTTGGTCGTGATGCCTAAAAAGTGCTTATGTCCTTATGTCCATCCCCACTGCTGCCCCAGTGCCATTCCAACTGTCCAAAAAGAGACCAGTAAGCTGCTCTGCCCTTCTCCTCAATTACAGTAGTCCAACACAACAGAAAATAAGTAAATTTTGTCCCTCTGGACAGGTGAGTTTAGAAATTTACTATTCAATAGATTTCCTGAATCTATATTGGATATCAGGTATCCAAAGTAGATACCTGAGCAATGAAATGTCAAGCATATAACACAGATTGGCAGCAGTATAAGACTCATCCCCAGACCCTCAACTTGAAAATGAAAATATTCGGTTGTTGAAGGAAACCATTTAAGGGACGCAAATAGAACTGAAAGGCTTTATTCAGCTGATGTGCTATCAGGGAGCACTGAAGACTGTGTGTCCCCCAGTTGAAACAGGGTCAGGATTTTTAGGGCAGGGCAAAGTTGAATGTGTGCCCTGGTGGTTTTCACTGAGGCTGCAGTCCGGGTACCAAAGACCATCAGCATAGTATCTTCTGAGAAGTATTTCAGTAAGCCTTGTGATTTATCAAAGTTCTCAGGCAGTGAGGTAGACAACAGAAGAAAAAAAAAAGGAAAATGGCGCAAAGATGGAAGGCAAGGAAGAAACTGGGACCCACCGAGGTCTGTTTTATTTCTCTTACATAGTCAAGAGATATTTTGAGCTTCTCAAAATATCTGTGGTTAAAGACCAGTTTTTTTCATTTTTATTGACTTTTAACTCTCAATATGTTGCAGAGCATACTTGCATAAAATCCAATAAAAATTAAATTAGTAGCAAAATAAAATAAAAAACCAAGACATGTAAGATGCAAGCCCAAAATTTTATTATTAGACTGAACAGACTTAAAATTACTCTATAAAGTTATGGTAAAAACTTTCTAAATGTTTACTCTCAATTTCTAGACCTGCCTCATTACAGATCAGTAAAAATCAGTTTTTGGACCAGCACCAGTCCATGAACTACATTTTGAGTAGCATGATTTTAATTAACTGCAATTTCTTCATTGCCTCTAGATCTCGAAGACATACTCCTCCTGCCCACGGGACCACTCCCTCACTTCACACTGGGTATTCCTGGGGCTGACTGTGTGTTTTACTGACAACAACATGCTGACCACTGCCCAAGGGCTGGTTACTTGCTTTTGAGCAAGAACTTAATCCCTAAACCCACAGTTTAGGCTCTGATATTGGTCAATCTGATTTACCATCAGCCCTTTGACCTTGGCCAAACCAGACATATGCCTCACTATGACAAAATAGCAGTCAGATTATTTTTCCTGGATTCTTCTCAATTTCCTTCTTACCTTCACTTTTTTTGATTCTTTGATGGATAACCAATTTAAGGCCCCTTGGTCTGTCACCCCTCCGGACTTCTCTCATAGCACTGGAACTTGGCTTCCCTCAAATTTTCAAGCCCTTTCCATTCACTCAGTTACCTTTGAGATACTCCCTGTTTCAGCTGAGCCCTCAGAGAAAATGCAGGTCACAGAATTTGCTATACCAATGGCCAAATCTATGCTCTAGTCTCTTCTTTACTGTATCCTGATGTATTTAATCTGTTCTAAGGTAAGACAGCATCTCTAAACTTTATAGTTGTTAGAAGATTAATCAGTACACTACAATTTTAACAGATTCCAAATGGTGAACTCTTACATAGCTTGTTTAAAGAATAAAAACAAAAGTATCTTCCAATACCAATCCTTAAAAACAAAACTACAAAGAATCCACAAATAAATCCCCATTGATTATTGAATCCAGGGCTTGGATAGCTTCCATTTTATACAATATGTACAGAAAACTGAGAAAGTATTCACAGAAACACATATGAATAAATTTAAAGAATACCAAAAATATTTTTCACACACACAAAGAACACCTGGGTGTATACTCATCTTTTACCCTAGATCAAACAGGAAAAGCTTTGTAAGCATGTTACGCCATAGGTCGACACCCTATTACAAAGCAAAAATGGGTTGTGTGAGGAGCTATGCAGGGTCAGAATTCATCCCATGAGGGGATATCCAGAGAAAATCACACAAAAATATCCTAATCAAGTAGATGATCCATCAAATTATATATGTTTTTTGATTGCATCTCTCTGGAAAGCTTGATTGCCAGTTGAATCACTTAAGGGAAAATGAGTCGTCTGCTTTATTTAGATGAAAGCAGAAACAATTTCTTTCATAAATGGCGTGAATACAATTTAATTCTGTTATCTTTTCTGCTTGCGAAAAGTGCCTGGATTTTGCACAGAAATAAGAATTTGATGTTTGTACATTTGCCATGTTTTCTTTGAGACTGTAAACAAGAAAGAGATGGTACCTCATGCACTTCTGAGTCTTTGGATGTGTCTTTGATTCAAATTTTCAGCCTCTATAAACAACAAAAAAGTAGGCAATCGAGAAAACAGGTTGTGTGTGAAACCCAGGATAGTTCTAAACTAACTTTCTCCATTCGCCTATTCTCAAACTAAATAACCAGATTTACTCTTTTGCATTACTTGTCTGGTCTTAGCTCATGTGTGTGATGGCTGTTATGGATATTTCCCTTCATTACCACATAACAAATATAGAATTATCATTTTCAAAAAGACCTCGAGTGGCATCTGCACTTTCCTTGGAGTTCTGAGAACAGTGGTCTGTGCTTAATTGAAAAGTTTCTTTTGCAAATGCAAAAGTTGTGGAATCTTTTGCTATAGAGAGTCACTTGAAAGTAGCTGTAATGGACCATGTAATAGCTTATTTCGCTGTGCTCTTTTATTCTAGCATAAAAGCGTTAACTATTCCATTCAAATGTTGAAAATCTATTCAAGGCAAAAATATAGGCCCAGCATGATTTGGGTAGTGGTCCACTTAAACTACATTAATGTGTCATCATTAATTGTGTCTGCTTAAAACTTTTACATATTATCTGTGGAATATATCTAATCTCTAAAATTCATGCTTCAACGTATTGCCTGGTGCTTGTAATCATATTCAGAAAAACATTATTCTGTCCTATACCATATCAATGTAGGATTTCCTTCTGGAGAAAATGTTTGTATGGTGTTCATTATTCTGAATACTAGTGAGAGAGATCAGTAAAAATGAAAAGTAAAAGTTTCAAATGTTCAAATGGTTTCTCAAGAGAGGTTAAAAATAACATTTTCCTATCATCTATTTTAGTTTTACAGACAAGAAGCTTAAGTGCAGCACTAAACTAGAAGAAGTAGGGTCTGGAACTCTCTCTTCAATCTATAGAGAGCTGGTTTTTCAGCAAGATTTTTATGGCCAGACCCCCATTGCCATGGTTGAAAGGCAGGGGTAGTCCACTATAGGGGAAGTACCTGGACTTTGGGTTCAAACAAACCTGAGGTTACAATCCCAGCACCATTTCTTACTATTGTCAGGCCCTGAGGCCAAGTTTCCTGCTTTGTAAGAAATAATGATAACACCATTCACTTCACAGGATTATTGTAAAGGGATGAAGGTGGCACCATATGTCAAGTGCCTAGCATAGCTCATGATCTAGTACAGATACTCAATAAATTCTCATTTATAATTTCCTTCTTTTTTCTCTTTTTCGTGAGTATGTGCATACTAAATGAGTATGTGCACACTAAAGGGTGATATTTATAGACCCAAAGACTCATTTCTGTGTCCACACAAAGAGTGGGCAGGAAATGCAGGTTCCATGCCAAGTAACTTACTAGTGACACCCATAGGAAATTTCTGACAACTCTTTCTAAGTGTCCCTTATTGCCAACTCTTCTCATGCATACACAATATCCATTCCTTGCACGTTGATATTCCTCAAGTTTCTGTGCTTAGCCCACTTTTCTCCTTGCTCTATCACTGATTTTATCCACTCAAGGACGTCAGCACTTCCTCCATGCTGATGATCTAAAGTCCCTATGGTTAGACCTGGCTTTACTCCTAAGTTCCCCTCACATATCCAATGGCCGACTGGCATCTTCACCTAAGTGACCTGCATGGGCCTCAACTTTAACATGTCCAAAAGTGCTCTTGCTCCCTCAACCCACTCAATCCTTTTACCTCCCAATAAACAAGTTTCTCTTATTTCCTATATTCCGGTTACTTGTATTTCTACACAATCATTTAAGCTAGGAATTCTTCACTTGCTAATTTAAAGTGGTTAAATAAACTTTGCCCTCTTCCCAACATTCTTACATTTACTACTCTACTAGCTATGGATTTTTATTCCCTCCTGCCTTTCTTCCACCTTACACCTTTAACCTGTTCCCTACTTCCTTATCTACTTGCACATCAAATGCACATCTTCTCTGTCATCTTGAATTTCTTCGGCTGGCCAGTTTCCTGGACTTGATGCCACCAACCAGGGGCCAATAAGTCACTTGGCATTACTGAGAGTGGTGGGCCAGGCACATGCACCAAGTTCCTGGCTCCTTCAACAACTTCTGAACTTGAATGAAACACCACACTGCAGAGCATGGGATCTGGCATCCCAGCATAGCTTGCAAAAGGCTTGGATAACACACTCTGGAAGTGTGAAAGAATTAGCTTTCCATGGGGCCAATTTTTCCCCAAAGAAAATCAGAAATGGAATGAGTCTAGTCAAAGGACTTCCCCCTATTCCTCCCTCTTACAGGCTTGTTTAAGATAAGTCTCCTCAATACAGACAGTCTAGAGGCATTCCACATACTGAATGACAGCCTTGCTGGACCACCTGTGTCTCTTCACAGCTCACCATGAAGCAGCAGCCCACAGAGCAATGTATCATATTTATTGCCTCATATCCTTCTTTGTATTCCCTCCATTTCCCCTCACTTCTGCCACCCTGGGTTTGCACCTAGCAAACAAAGCATCGACATTTAATCTTTGCCTCAAGCTCTGTTTTCTAGGGAATCCAGGACTAAGAAAACCTCTAAAAAGGATTTTAGGCAACTTTAAAGGGAAGCCTCTTTTCAATAAGATAAGAACCTTTGGCTCATTTTCCTTTTCTGCACCAAGTCTTAAAGGAAAAGAAAAATGAATATTTATAGTTTAAAAGCCTATTGGGGCAAGCTATAGTAATTTCAAAACATTTTGCTTTAGTTTTTCTGGCAGCCAGAATGAAGAAGGAAAAATAAAAGTTTCACAAGTGAATAATAATTGGAAGTAAATTCATCAAGAAAACTGTTACTAGACCCTGAGCTTTGAGAGAAATTTTCTCATGATGTCATGATAATCTTTACACAAGGGTCATAAAGTGATGTAGTGAATCATATTCTTTATATTATATATTTTAAAAATAGTTAAAAATACACAGAGTGCTCCCCATGTGTTTCTTTGTTTTTTTATATTAGAATTTAGGGGACAGCAATCACAAGATTTCAGGGCAGTGGTTATAAAACATTGATGTACACAAGCAGCTTCTTAAAAATACATATTTTTGGGCCCCATTCCAGACTCATGAACCAGAATTTCCAGAGCTAAGGTCTAGTCATCTGTATTTTGGACAGGATGAATCTAATGCTCACCAAAGGTTGAATACTGCTAATTTCCAACAGTTCAACCTAAGTGTTATCTAAAAAAATTGTTAAAATTTTATAGCAGAAGTAGCTTCTAAGAATATATTCTAAATGTTACCATAGAATGGAAGATCACTACACAAATAGACACCAAGTTTTGGGTTTTTGGAATTTCAGAATGTATATAAAGCTAAAATGAAATGGAAAATTGTGGATTTTCCACAATTATCTGTGAAACACCCTCTGTGGTTACGCCGCCTTAGTTAAGTAAACAGCGTGATGTGGGATATGGGATATTTAAGAGTAGAAGCAGGGTCCCCACCATCAATAACCTTCTAGCATAATTCAGAAGAAAAGTCACACAACTAAATATCATATCACTGAGGACCAGATGATATACTATGAGCTATGCCTACAGGTACAAACCATTTATCGAATATGCAATCCACTGAGGAAACCCAAGATCAGCCAAATGTTTTGTCTTTTGTAAAAGAAAGTTTCCCTCCCATAGGTGGTTTTGCTATAGACAATTGGTATGAGATTAAAAATAAAGCAAATAAGGCACATGGTACAGATCAGACCATTAGAATTTTCTCTCAAATTCTACCCCACTCTCCACCTTTAGAAGGTTGTGGTTGATTATCACTATTGCTTTTTCACATGAAATTATAGGCACTAGGTTTCCAGTGTGTGTGTGTTTTAACAAGCCTAACAATCTTTAGAAACAGCACTATCTTAATCTGACTTTTCAGATTCGATATTTAGAGATTTTCAAAAATATCAGTCCAATTAGAACAAAAAGAAAAAAAATTTCCTGGGGTATCCAGGACAAAGGCAATATGAGGCAGTGTTTTTCTTTGTAACAGAGAGTCCTGCAGGAGCCGTTGGTATTTATCTCCTATATCACCGCTCTAAGAGGCTAAACGCTCACAAACAATTCTGTCAGAGGGTCTGGGGAAAAAAGCAGGCATAAAGAATACTTCTCGACATCAAATATATTTCATCGTGTCTAACCGATGCTCCTGATTTAAAAAATGAAACCATGGTTTAAATATCATTTAAAAGGATTCACTTTGTGTTGACAGAAAATCAGATACTACTTAGTACAAGGTTTTTAATTGTCTTTTAATACTTTTAAATCCAAGCTACTCATTTGTTTAATACGAAAATTGAAATTAGATGATCATTTTTATTGAGCATATTACATTTTCCTACACCTAGAAAAAGAAAAAAAATATATGGGTTTTATTTAGAGGTCAGCTCCACACAAAAGATGGAAAGGAGAAGGGAAGCAAAGGTCTGGCTCACGCAAGCCAACTGTGCATTAGTCTGAAAAACGGCTTCCTAAGTCATGTCCCTATTTGGTACTGTTTAAGTGGCATCTTAGTTTGGGTTTCTCCAGAAGTGACCGATTCAAGGAATTGAGTGCAAGGAGTTTATTCTGGAGCCAATTCCAGGAAACCCTTATGAGGGAGTAGGGAAATAGGCAGGTAAGGAAAACAGCTAATGAAGGGTTTGTTTTCCAGTAAGTGAGCTCTAGGAATACAATTGACTCCCACTGGGGACTGGGAAGTGAGTATAAAGTAGAGTGTCTGCAAAGGGTTGCAGAGCAATCCCAGCAGAGGGTCAAAGGTCTTATACCAACTCTCCATCAGTCATTTGAGAGTAGGTTGCTGGGGTGGGGGCGGCAGGGGACATTAATTCTCTGATGCTTTCAGCCTACCACAGGGACTGGAATGTGGGCTCAGGTGATCAGAAAAAGCCCTCAGACAAAGAGACGCTGGTGGCAACTGTGTTAAGTCAAGTTGATGTGCACTAAGGAGTTGTAGGTGAGGGGGGAGGTTGTAATACGGGCAGAGCACCCATGGGGTTGGCCCCACAAAGACTCACAAATGGACATACAAATGCCCATTCAAACTCTTTGGAATCTTCCTAGTTCAGGAAATTACCTCGGGGCATGGATGAGGCAGTAAAAGAAACAAGCCAAATAAAATAAAATGAAAGCAGAAATAATTTGACTTCTCTACATGGGTAGAGCACCCGCGGCACCTTCAGCGCTGAGGCTATGCTGGGTGGGATTCAGGCTGCAATCAAGCAGAGCTCACAGATGTGCTCATAAGGCAGACACTGACGGGGAAGCTGTGAGTCCAGATGCGGACAGCAAGAAGGGACAAGCAGGGAGAGATACTGCGATGGAACCTTTTTCTCGGGCATGGGGTAACACAAAGCGGAGATGGTGTAGCCAGCAGAAAGAGGTCCAAGTAGGCAGGTGCCAGAGAGAAGCAGGGACCTGGAGACAGTCAGCAATATCTAGGGAAGAGTGCTTACCAGTTGCAGTTTCATCTCACCCATTTCTTAGCACCAGCTATCTACTGCTGCCATCTAAATCCCAGGCATCAAAGGGGACTCAGCCATTCTGCACTCCCCTGAGTGAAGAAGCAAGCCCTGAGGAGTGGGGAGGGATCTGAGTAGACCCCGTCCAACACAAACAGCCCAATGCACGCTCTTTAATTGTGGGTTGATAATGTGTTTTCCAGACGTAAAGCACAGTTCATGACCAGTGGCCCGAGATACCTCGATCTTGTTGCTCTGAGTGAATCACTAACTCACAAGAAGAAAGCATACTAGAAACATTTGGCTTCACAACTGTGAGGTCACCAGCCAAACTAAATCCCAGCATTTGGAGGGTGCTCGATACAAAATATAAATCTAGATTTTTCTCGCTAGACATATAGACTTCAGAGAGATCCCAAGATATGAAAGTGTCTCAGCTTATTTAGGAACATTGCAGGCTGAGAATCGCTGGGGGGCGTGAGTACTGACCCATCTTGCCATCACTTCATCTCTGCCACTCCAGATCCTGAAGGGTCCGCAGCAGAGGCGAACTTTAAAGTGAAAAATAAAAGTCCAGGCAAGTTAAAGCAACAAGAGAGTTGATGTTGGAGCAAAGGCTGATGTGGGAAACATGTCAGAGGGGTCCCTCCTCCAGCCTTCCCTGGAACATGGCAGGACTCATGGCCATGAGCCACAGAACCAGGACAAAATGAGGTCTTCCCTGCCCAGGGCTAGGGGATCTGTTACCTGATTAACATTGCTTTGATTCCTCTGTCAAAAAAACATTTCTGTAGCTCAGGGACCCTTCCTATAAGATCTAGGAAACTGATTTAATAGCAAGGCAAGGATGTTTTTGAAAGGGAGACAGATTCGTTTCAGATTTTGATGTATTCCCAATGTAAAATCTATCATATGTTATTATAACATAAATTATCCAACCAACAATTCCTCACTCCCAATTGCTCATTTTACAGATTTTATTATTAAGCTCTTGATCTAGCCACTCGGTTTCCTATTCCTTCTATTTGAGTAATCCCGTAACAAATATCCCTGATAGGTTATAATGCTGCAATTATAGTGCCTAATATAATCTGTATACAAACTGGCACCAAAGTGTTGAGGAAGATCTGTTTATATTTAGTGGTATTCTCACACAAGCTTTTTTGTGGCTCAGGCTCTTTTTGAGCCTGCACTGTACATTTATTTTTCAGTAGAGGCATTTGATTATATACCCCCTGCTGCTTATTCATCTGCAGTGCATCTTAGACCATTTGGAATACTAGTAAAATCTTGACAGAATTATTTATATTCTAATATTATCAATGTTCTGTTTTAAAAAATGGGGTCCTAAGTCATTTTATTAGGGAAGTGACAGCTACCTTTTCTGGTTTCTGTCATTCTAACTTAATACGAGCTAATACCACAGACAGTGTGCTGGAGAGAAGGAGAGACCCTGTGATTCTAGTGTCAGCCCTACCAGAGAGGGACTGGGGGGACTTTGGGAAAGTTACTCGGTGTCAGACACAGAGCTCGTGCTCATGAGATAGGCGAGCACACACAAGGACCACTTGTCTGGGGAAAACCCACCAGGCAGAGAGATGGCAGGATGTTGGAATATTTGGCAAGGCTGGATCTTGCTTCACTGAAGGATGAATACGGACACAAGAGACTGAAGACAGTCCCAAACCAGTACTTCAAATCTGGAGAGAAATGGCTGGAAGCAGGTTGTAATTCTACTAGCTGGTGATCTGAAGTGAGTCTGAGTCTGAGCAGCTGGTAATTTACAAAGATTCAAGGCTTCAGAAGTTGGAGCAAATAATAAGAACAGGGGAAAGAAGAGAGATTCACCCTGGTGGTACCGGGCCAGGCCGGAAATTTAAAGTACCAAGATCAGAGCTGAAAGAAACAACAATAGTGATGCAATGTGACACCATTAAGTTGATGGCATGAGTCCTTGGGTCTTACCCTCGGGCATGTTTTGTACCCCATCTGGAAGTGGTCTAGAGGCCTCAGCTTTCAAGGTCACTGGGAAATGGGGTGGAGAATCAGGAAAACATGCATGTCTCCTCTTTGGATGTTCCACTCTGTAAAATGAATGACTTGGACCAGATCTCTAAGTGTCATGTGGGCTCTAAGATTTAATACTTCTGATGATTCTTTCATGCTATCTATGAATTGTTCAAGGTAGGTCAAACCATATTTTTAAAGCTTTCCTATATCATTTGTGTTAGAGCTAACACACTTTTTACAGGGTCATTGAATTTACTTAAAGGGCACTATATATACTGAAGCATTCATTTACTTTTAGTAAAAATAGAAACCCTACTCTCATTTACTATAATAACAGTTATCATAAGCTTAGTAGCAGGAGTTAGCTCAAAGGATTTAATAACACGTGCAAACTGCACGTCAGCAATATGTGAAAATACAACAGGAAGTTCAGTTGATAAATGACCTGGTAGTTCTTTTTACTAACCAATTACTATGCTTATAATTTAAATGTATGAAACATAAAGGAAACAAAATAGTTTATTTCAGACATCCAGAGTTTACACTTGCATCTATTAAAGAAAACAGTGAACAGGATGAATATGTGTGTATGGTCCACCATGGAAGGACCCTGGGAAGGGACCATTGCCCCAAATACCTCTATCCTCAAACACTTAAGGGGAGGCCCTTCTGAGGACCTGGCAGGTTGGCACAGGGTTTGGGAGAGGAAAGAAGCCTGGGCCAAGAATCTTTCTCCTCAAAACAATGGCATTCACAGGATGAGACCTTACACAAATCCTTTCCCTTTTGGAGTTTTGTGCCTTATTTGCTAAAGAGGGTATTTAAGGCCAGCTCAAATGTTAGGATTCTAAGAGGTGATATGGCATGAACACTTTCTATGACAAACATGTATGTCTCCCTCCTAGGGGTCAAACTCTGTTAAGGGCTGAAACATCAAGATAGAGAAAACAGCATCTGAGGCCTCAGAGAGCCTTCCGTCTAGCGAGGGGCCTAACAAGGACACTGCTAACCACTGATTAGAATGAAGACTGGGGACGGCAGCACAGGATTCCACCAACACAGAGGAAGGGTCACTTAATTAACGGCTGGTCACCTGAGTACTTGGCTTTGTGGCAACTGCAGGGGGCAGCATGCGACATAGGACAATGTGGCATAGATGTAAGAGTGCAGACTTGGAAGTTGCTCATGGCAAGTACTGTAACCACTCTAAGCATTCTTTTGTGAATCTGAAGGACACAACTAATACTATTTTCCTTGCAGGGTGGGTGCGATAATGCCTGAGAAAATACTAGCAAGTGCCTAGAGTGATTATATTATCTATTTTCACTTTTACTTATGTGCAACATATGCAAAAGAGGAGTCAAGAAATCAAGGAGGCAAACTTGGCAATTTTGCCTCAGCTTGGCCTTGCTTAACCTGGCTGGATGAAGTAGTCATCACTAAGCTTGTAGATCCCCAGATGTATCTTTCCTCTGACTATCGGGAAATATCACGGGCATGAGTGACTGCGTTAAACATTCTAGCAACAACCAGGAAACAACAGTTCTCTCAGCTGTTGGAAATTCATCATACCAGGGCATGAGACATGTAGAGGTCCAGAAACCACAGGGACCCCTGACAGGTCACATCAATCCTAAGATGAAATAAAGGACCCTTTCTTCCTCCAAGCTTCATCGCTGCAGTAATAAACCACAGAAAGACCAAAGTCTCTGCCTGCCCCATGCAAACAACACAGTGCCGATGTGTTGATTCCAGTGGGAGACGCTTTCTGGAAGACTGGTAGCCCTTTGTTCTCTGTGTCCCACAGACACTCGATGAGGCTTATGAGAACACCAGTTTGCCAGGATCTCATTACTGGCCCATGCTGATTCCTTTGGGGAAGCATCTGGATGGCTAACCCCTGTGTGCACTGCCTTTTCTTGCTTGTGCTCCACAGCACCCCATGTTTCCCTCTGGTGGTGCCCTGCAAGGACCTGGGTATGTGTCTGCTATGGGCTGAACTGTGTCCCCCCCAAATTCATATGTTGGGGTCCTAAGCCCAATGTGGCAGTATTTGGAGATGGGGTCTTTAGGAAGTAATTAAGGTTAAATGAGGTCACAAAAGTAGGGTATTTCTCCCTGTGCACACTCACTGAGGAAAAGCCACGTGAGGAAACAGCAAGATGGCAGCCATTTGCAAGCCAGCAAGAAGACTCTCATCAGAAACTGACCCTGGTGGCACCCTGACCTTGGACTTCCAGAATCCAGAACTGTGAGAAAGTTCTGTTACTTAAGCCACCCAGTCTTGGGTATTTTGCCTTGGAAGTCCAAGCTGACTAAGACAGTGTCCACTTTCTTTACCAAATGGTGAACTCCTTAAGGGGAGAGATCATGATTTACCTGCTTTTGTTGCCCAGCCTCTAATGCCCAACCACCTTTGATCTTTAAGAAATATTTGTTGAATAATATTTGATTAAATGATTAGCTGTAAATATATTCCAAGTGCTCATAGATTCTTCTCAGATCTCAATACACATTCCCTTCCTACCTGCCTCAGGGACTGAACTAATGGGACTGGACCACATAAAGGAGATTCTCTCCTATGAAGGAAACTTCCATGTTTTCATCCAGTCACTGAAAAGGCAAAGCCGCAAGAGCTGGTTGAACCTAGTGGTCATACAACAAATAGTGACAGTGTACCTCCCACAGGCCAGGCATTGACCCAGGTGCTGAGGATGTGGCCATAAAGACATGAACAGAGTCACTGGCCCAAAGAGCTTATACTTTGGTAGACAGAAACAGATAGTGAAGATGTGGGAAAAAATCAGGTAATTTCAGACACTGCCAAGTGCTCTGAAGAAGTTGAAATAAAGTAATGCAGTAGAGCATAATGGAGCAGGGACTGCCTTTCCTAGAGTGCTGAGAAGCATCTCTCTGAAAAAATGACATTTGAATTGAAACTGAATAATGAGAAGGTGGCAGCCATGTGGGTGTGGAGATCTGGGGAACAGAATTCCACGCAATTAGGAACAGTAAATCCAAAGGCTCTGTGAATGGAACAAGCTTGATGTACCCAGTGTACAGAAAATCAGTAGCTAGAGAATAGTGAACCAGGGGGAGAATGAAGAGAGGGGAAGGCAGGCGCCAGATCGTGTTGGCCTCACGGGATTTTACACAGTTTCAATGGAAAGCTATTAGAGATGTCTTAGCAGGGGTATTTAAGAATATCATCTATGCTTTAGAAATATAACTCTGATTGTCCTGCAGAACAGGAAGAACACAGAGGCTGTGGCTGTGGTCGGAGAGTCAAAGTAGCTTAGACCGGGGTGGTCGTGGCAGAGGTGCTTAAACATGACCAGACTATGGCATATATTTTGGAAAAGAGAAAACTGGACTTATGGATGGGTAAAATGTGGGAATGGAAGGAAAGAAAAGAATCCATAACGACTCTTATCCAGGTTTTTAGCATGAGTAACTGCATGGATGAGGTACCACTTACAGCGACAAGGTGGGAAGCAGGGTTGGCAGTACTGGGTGCAGAGGCAGTTGGCCCACTCGAGACATATTAAGCTTAAAATACTTATCAGACTCCAAGTGCAGATGTAGAACAGACAGGTGGATTCACCAGGGAAGAGGTTAGAGCGAGATAAATAAATATGTCAATCATCATGGTAAAGACAGTATTTGAAGCCATGGGACTGGAGGAGAGCATTGAGGGAGAACACAGAGATGAAGAAAAGAAGATAAGGATGAGGCCCTGGGGCACTTCAATTTCTAGAATCAGATATGCAAGAAGACAGTCAGGGAGCCTTAGAAGGCACAGCTATTGAGGAGGAGAACCAGGTAAGCGTGGTATTTCAGAAGCCAATAGGAAATAAAAATGTTCCCAGTTGAGTAAGATGAGGATTCTGACAAAATCAGAATTTCTGTGGCTGCTTTCTAGGAACAGCAACATTAGAAGAGATTTCAGTTCTCAATTAAAGAAACTCAAGAAAAAAAAATCCCCCAAGGATATACAAGTCATCAGTGTATAGGGCCAAGACTAGCGGCCCAAGATGAAACTCACCTGCTAACTGCCAATCCTGCCTTCTCGACCTGCCCACCTGTCCCATCACTTGTCACTCTCTCAGTCACTGTGCCATAAGCAGGAAACAAGCAGGGCGTGCGAGGAGTGGCAAGCTGGTTGTTTAAGGATCTATTTGTTTGTGATTGGGCTCTGTACCCAGCACTTTGTCTGAGAGGACAGATCTTCATCCCACTGGGGTGAAGTCAGGTGTCAGACTAAAGGAAAATGCTCATGTGTCTTTTGAGTGAAGAGGGAGCAAAGTTGCAGGTGCTAATGGGACAGGCAGGGAGCGGGGCAACTAAGGAGATTTTAAAAAAAGCACAGAGAAGATGTGGGTAGGCTGGAGCGAGCCATTTACCACTGCAGCCCTCCACAGGAGAAGCCACAATGCACAGGGTTTGGAATTTGAATAAAAGGAGGATGGAATGAGGAACTATGGAATTACTCATTTGATGAACTAGATTTCCAAACCAGAGTTAGGTCATATGACCCTGTGAAGCTTTTCCTGATAACCTCATCTGAATTGTCTGTTCCCTTTGCAGTTTTCCCAAGTAATTCTGTTTATAAAATTGCATTGCTCTTATCTACATCTGCACCTACCTTCCCCACTGCACTGTGCCTGGTCTAGCAAATAGCTAATAAATGATTATTAAACCAATCAACAATCAAACAACTAATGGGTCAGGAGATTTGATTTGTCCTTGAAAATCTGAGACATGTATTTCTCTCAAGAATATTGCTGTGGAGGGCACCTGGGTGGCTCAGTTGGTTGGGCGACTGCCTTCGGCTCAGGTCATGATCCTGGAGTCCCGGGATCAAGTCCCGCATCGGGCTCCCTGCTCGGCAGGGAGTCTGCTTCTCCCTCTGACCTCCCCTCTCTCATGCTCTCTCTCTCTCTCTCAAATAAATAAATAAAATCTAAAAAAAAAAAAAAAAAAGAATATTGCTGTGGAATATCCTATGAGAGACTGAGATTTTTAAATTTTCAAGGGCATAAAGCCCACAAACAATGTATCACCACATTATGTCACTAGAACATTTCATAACCAGATATATCTGTAGCATAGTCAGGCATTAGGATCTTATGCTTAGATAAATAAAAGACAAAGAAGAATATATATACATATATACACACACTCACACATACATATACACCAAAGTGTATATATACATGCATTGTGTATATATAGAGAGAATATTCATTGTTTTACTGTCTGCATGGACCAGAAAGATATACACTCCTAAATTTAATATTCAGTAACATTTATTAACAGTACTATAATTCAATTTATCATTTGAATTATATTTCTTCTACCATTTAGAGTTTTTCAAGTATGTATTAGCAGGGAATATAATTAAAATATCTTTTACCTGTGAGATTTAAATACTTTCTAAGCTAATTTTTCATATTTGAATTATTTCAGCTTGCTTACTCAGACTTTAAATCCAATGAGAAAAGCATCTTTTTTCATACAGCAATAAGCACTCTCTGTGTTCAACAAATAGGTATGTTAATAAGGCTTTGTAATTGATATAGCTCTATTTCTGAAAGAATCCTTTGAGAGGATGGGGGGGGAGGAGGTGAAAGTAAGTCTACAGATGCAGAGACAGGAAGCCATGGGATTTACCGCCTGAAGTTCTCAATTTTGTCCCTGTAGGATGAGGGGAAGCCAGCCACCTGCTGAGAAAGAACATGGTAGAGGGTAAAGACTTCAGACAAGTTGTCAGCCTTGAATTGTCTGTTCATAGGGAATGGGAAAGAATGTTATATAGGGATACACAAAAGAACTGAGGTCTGAGTTAGGAGCTAAGGAAGGACGGTGTTAATTTATTATGGCCCAAGTTTGAGGTGATTTTTCCCACTGGAGCCTCAAGATCCTGATCATAGGCGAGGAGGTGAAGAACACGGGATGGCTCCAAGTTACAGTCTGTCTGAGGGGGTTTAAATACAAGAAAGCAAGGGACCTGAGGGTACTAATAAGAGATGTACTAAAGATTAGGAGACATATGCACATCTAGGCTAAATAAGAAATGAAGACAGGAAGGATTTAAGATGGTAATGTATGGATTGCAGGACTAAAGGTCATAACACCGAATAGCAAAATTTTTAGAAGGCTTATTATGCACCAACTATGGTGTCAAGCATTTCAGATACATCATCTTATTTCATGATAACTTTACTAAGTATACACTATGCCTATTGCTATTATAAGCTCAGAGGAGCTAAGCAAATTATCTAAGGTCATACTGCTAATAAATGGTGAGGCTAGGACCCAGCCCCCTCATCTGTTACATGATAAGACCACATGGAGAACAGTTATAGTAAAATTAAGAAACTATTTTAAAGTTTAGAAAGCTGTGATCCAGGCATGAAATTTTGGATGGAAAGGAGGAATTGCTGGAGGGAGTGACAAGGAAGTCTAGAAGTTGGTAGCTGGATGGCATGAGACTTGACGGAGCATGATCACTAATGTGGAGCAGAGAGATGGGAATTTGGAAATGACATTAATAAACTAGGAGGATGTCCATATTGCTTCTGGGTTCTTTGGAATTTAGAGAGAATGAAACTAAGGAGTAGCCACGAGGGAAAATGGCAACACAAATCTATACAGAATCACTACTGCTTAGAATCTAAATACGGCTATAAAGATACACCATACAATAGAAATAAAAGTACTGCATTTCTATGGAAGATCATGTGTAAATATAATAATGTCTACTTGAGAAAGTCTTACTCTCAATCTTCTTTTTTGATCTTAATTCTCTCTACTTCCTCTCAGAAATCATATTTTCAACACCTACTTAATGATTGGCTATTCCATAGGGCAAGTTTCATGTCACTCATGTCAGTTCCTCCATTTAGAATATCCAATCCTCATCTGTATTTAGGTAAACTCTCTTGTCTGGACCAAATCCCACATTCTACACAAAGTTTTCCTTCCTTCTTCAAACGGAAGAAGGTGCTACTTATTCTAAAAAATTTCCAGCACATTTATTTGTGCTTCAAATGCCTATCCTTCCTATAGGATTATAGGATTATATATATGTGTATATATATGTATATATGGGATTCTATATATTATATATAGGATTATATATGTATATATAAATTATATAATATATATAATATATAAATATATTAAAATATATGTACAAGCCTGCCTATAGAACTATAATCATAGTTATACCCATAATTAAATCATAGTTACATTCCATAATTAAAAAACAGTAGCTCACATTCATTGAGCACATATTCCCTGCCAGGCTTAGAACTGATCCCTTTAAGTGAATTATCTTCTCTAAACCAGAAGATAACTGGTATCAGTTTCATTTTATAGATGAAGAAACTGAGGTTAAAAGAGATAAACTTACTTGTCCAAGCTCACACAACCAAACAGTAGGAGACCTAGTATTAAAACACAGGCATTGTGGGGCGCCTGGGTGGCTCAGTCGGTTAAGCGGCTGCCTTTGGCTCGGGTCATGATCCCAGGGTCCTTGGATCGAGCCCCGCATCGGGCTCCCTGCTCAGCGGGGAGCCTGCTTCTCCCTCTCCCTCTGCCTGCCTCTCTGCGTACTTGTTCTCTCTCTCTATCTCTCTGTCAAATAAATAAATAAAATCTTTAAAATAAAAAAAAAATTATTTAAAAAAAAAAAACCACAGGCATTGTGATACTTGCTATTTATCTTGTGCTCACCCCGGCAGTAGGCTATACCACATATACAGACTGACATTCTATATATCTTACGCACTGCCTAAAGAGTAAGTACAGGTTAAGATCTGAGTCTAATTTATCTTTGCATTTCCTTGAGTGCCTATGACAGTGCTTTGCCCAGAGCAGGCTGCGAGAAGATGATGAACAAGGGGACAAGTTCATCTGGCTTATGATATTTAATAAGGGAAAACTTTTTTCTGAGAATATAAATAATCGTAGGAAAGGATAAATTATCAGCAGAAAATAGGCTTAGGAAGTGAGGAATAATTGGTGATGGGAGAATAGAGGGAAAATGGGGCCACAAGTGGTATGTATTACGAGTGTTAAAGAGAACTGAGCCAGTGCAGGGCAGCAAGACCACAGCTGACCTCCAGTCACTGGGAATGCACGCCTGTTGTGGGAGGGTATCTGTGGATATGAGGTCATTTTCTTATCTTTAGGAGTTTGATTTTTTTAAGTTTTAAATTTTATTTTTTTCTTTTCTCATTTCCTTAATACCTTACCAATATATAACCTGTCAACGGCATGTATTATTTTTTCCAAAAATAAGTAATGTTTAAAAAGGTAATCTACAGGGCGCCTGGGTGGCTCAGTTGGTTAAGCGACTGCCTTCAGCTCAGGTCATGATCCCAGGGTCCTGGGATCGAGTCCCACATCGGGCTCCCTGCTCTGCAGAGAGCCTGCTTCTCCCTCTCCCACTCCCCTGCTTGTGTTCCCTCTCTCGCTGTGTCTCTCTCTGTCAAATAAATAAATAAAATCTTTAAAAAAAAAAGGTAATCTACATTGATACATAATTTGTGTTAGGTCAAAGCCTTTATTTTTCTAAATTGAGTGTTTATGACCAAGACGGGTGGTGGTACTAGATTGCCTGATAGCAAAGGAAGGGGATGAAACATGCTTTCACAGTTAACGTTGTTTTTCAAAAGATGCCTTGCGTATGTGTACATGTGCAGGTATTTATATGTATATCCATGCAAATTAAAAGCACACATGGCACATGATCACTGTATGTAACTCTGGACATATGGGCCTTAGTCTCAAAACTGTTTTGCGTAGATATTATAGAACAGTGCTATACAATAGAAATATATTGTGAGCTACATATATAGTTGAAATTTTCTAGAAGCTACAGTAAACTATGGATTCTGGGAAACAAACTGAGGACTTTAGGGGAGGGGGGTGGGGGGGTTGGGCTAGCCCCGATGATGTGTATTAAGGAGGGCACGAATTGCATGGAGCACTGAGTGTTATACACAATGAATCATGGAACACTAAAAAAAGAAAAAGAAGAAGAAGCCACAGAAAAAAAAGAATAAAGCAAAACAGATGTAATTAATTTTAATGTTATTTTATCTCATATATCCAAAAAGCTGTCATTTCAACATATAATTAATATAAAAATATTAGTGAGAAATGTACATTACTTTCAAGTGTCCAATAGCCACATGTGTCCAGTGGCTATCACATTAGACAGTGCCATGATGGAAAATTAGAGCTGGAAAGGCACATAGGGATTACCCATTCTAATGCTGTTATTTTACAGATTAGACACTATGGAACAGTAAGGTTGAGTGACTTGTTTAATTCCACTGAGCTCTAATGCAAGATGGTTTCAGTTTTCCTTTCTGGCCTGTTCCCTCATTGTTTCATGTTTGAATGGAGGCTTACAGAGATAGATTGGGATAGTCAAATCAGTCTTTTAAACTCCCTGACATAAGAGGAGCAAAACGGTATCATGTAGTCCAAACCTCTTATTTTACAAATGAGAAAGAGGAATGGAGTCACATTGCAAGGTTTCATGTTCCAAGATTTGGGGGATGAAAAATCTGAGGCTCTGATGGGAGAACTACTCCTTGCAACGTTCCTGAACCTAAGCCTAAGCTGGCACCCTAACCTTGAGATGATGATGACTAATTCCTCAGTTCAAGGTGAATGCTTCAGCTTCAAATACAAAGACTAATCCTCCTAAGTCAACACTGTCCTGAAGATATTTTGTGTCTATGTGTGAGAGAACTAGATTTCCACTCACCTCTTCTTTCCAAGTTAAATGACCACAGGGAAACCTTTTCTGCCTTGTCCAACTAGTTAAGTAGAACCAAGAATTTCTATGATTCTATTTATAGGGCTGTTGAGTAGTTGAACAGACAGAGCTGCGGATTCCTGGGGTGGAATATTTGATCCTTGATGTCCTGAATACCGGCTTTACAGAGCTCGTTTCTAGATGCAAGAATTATTGTACAAAAGACAGCCAGGCACACAGAACTTCTTCAGGAGTGAGAGGCAGGGAAAAGTTTCGAAAAAGGGTAATCAGCCCAGACACAGAGTTTTACTGATTTTTAAAATCCATGCTATTTTCTCTTTTATTACTAATAGATAATATAAGAACAATACTATCATAGGAATAAGAAAGTAATAAATGAGAACAATACATCACTATAGTGGTTTGAATAGTGGCCCTCAAAAGATATGTCTGCCTAAAACCCCAGAATGTGACCTTATTTGGAATAAGGATCTTTGCAGATGTGGTGAAGGTAAGGATATCAAGATGAGATCTTACATGTTTTTGTCTTTTTTACTTCTCAATCATCTCTGCCTTCTAACCAACTCTTCAATGTAGCATTTGGGTATATGTGGAGAGTTATGGCTTATGCAAACGTGTGATCACAGAGAGGTCCCCAGGCTCAGTGTCCTTCAGCAATGTTGACCTCCAAGGAGACGTCATTCAGCCACTTGATTGTTTCTCTGCTGGCATTTGCAGTGGTAGCTGGAGTAACTCATGGTCCAACTGCTTTCTGAGCATGAAGAGATCATAGTAGTGCTCCTGGCTTACGTGGACTCACTTCAGCTCCCCCAGATACTGGAGACATCTTGAGCTCTGACTGTGACAACCACTTATCTCTGCCTGGGTAAGCTGTTCGGAAGCTCTTCCTATGGAGCCATCCTGCCCCTACTTTGTCAATCCCTTCTGGAAGCTCCCAGCCAGGCTAGCCAATATTTCTGGGACCTGCATATACCATTAGGGAAGCAAGGGAAGCTTGGAGAAGTGAAACTTTCAGGGACTCTTAGCTTGCTTACACTATGCCTAAGTCACCTTGATGTGGCTGCACCAGGTTTATATGGGATGGTCCATGGGATGGTCATGGAGTGGAGAAAGTCCTCTTCTGCACTAAGTATCACCCTCGCTTAATACACTTCTGCCCAGTGGTTGACTAGTTCTTTTTCCTACACTGTATCCTCTCTGTCAGCACACAGCATGTTTCACTGAGAAAGGCCTCACTAATCAGGGCAGAAGGGGTTTTCTACCTCTGGGAAAACTCTGAATTGAGTTGCCCAGGTTTGGCTTTTTATATACTCAGAAGGGTAGATTTGGGGGATGGACTTGTGGGTAATGATAGAAGAAAATAATAGAGGGATTTTGAAAAATGCCCATTTTTGACATCAGCCTAGCTTTCATGGCCATTGTATTACTACTGTGCAATCATTTTCTGAATGTCAAAAGGGTAATGTTAATTACTTTTCTTTGCATTTCTTCTGCAACAGATCATCATCTGCTCCCCATTCCAACCCAACTTTCCCAGCCCTGGAAGATTCTTCAGACTAACTGGATGAAAACCATACCCAGCAAAAAAAGAAAGCCACATGACAGCAAGTGCCCACTCTGTTTGGCACATATGCTCAACAAGTAATAGCTTTTCTTCCCTTTTAACTGGAACCTATAGCATAACACTACTCTGTCAAGTATGTGTGCACGTGAGAAATACAGAATGGAGACAAACAATTGATCGGTTACCATGGAAAGGTATTCTCTAGCTGTATTCATTTCCTAAGGTTGCTATAACAAATTACTACAAATTACATGGCTTAAAACAACAGAAGTTTATTCTCTTGCAGTTTGGGGGCTAGAAGTCAGAAATCAAAGTGACAACAGAGTCCCATTCCCTCTGAAGGCTCTAAGAGAAAACCTTTCCTTCCCTCTGCCAGATTCTGTTGGCTCCAGGCATTCTTTGTTTTCTGGCATACATAATTCCAGTCTCTGCTTTATCTCTTATCTTCAAATGGCTTTCCTCTCTGTGTTTCTGGGTATTTGTTTGTTTTTTTCCTGTCTTTTATAAGTCATTCATTATTGGATTTAATGCCCATTAATCCAGGATAATCTCATTTTGAGATCTTACCTTAACTGTATCTGCAAAGACCCTTCGTCCAAATAAGGTCACAGGTCTGACATTCTGGGTGGACATACATTTTGGGAACCACTATTCAACCCGCCATAGTGATAGATTGTTCTCTTTTATTATTTTCTTATATCTATGATAGTACTCTCTTTATATTATCAATTAACAATAATAAGGAAAGAATATAGCATGGCTTTCGAAAAAATCTGTAAAACTATTCGGCTAGGATGATTTCCTACTGTAGGCAGGGGCAAAAGGAAAGGTATGAGAAAGTACCCTATAGATGGAGTGTTATCTAAAGGTTATTCAAACATCAGATACAACTAAGCTTTAAATGCCATTGGACTGAATAAAGTTAATTTCTTTTTGGCCAAGAGCAGTTAGAGATACATGGAAAAGACCCAATAGGTTTAGACAAACAAAAGAGCTTCCTTTCTCTATGCATCTAAGAACTGTGTGAATGAACTTGCGTTTACCCCAGGTTTGTCCTTTTAAATAGCTAGGGAGAAATATCTTCTATTTGCTGTCACCTCTAAGAAATTATCTTTTACAGCCCAGAAACACTCCTAATAACACCAATCCTAGAGAAAGATTATTTCCACATCCTTAATTTCACCCAGAAATTTAAAAGTAAGTCAAGGCAATAATGTTATACATCCAGCAGTCATTGTACATGTAATTAAGAGGCTCTAGAAATTCTAATTCTGTATGTGGGGAGTTGGGCAGGAAATGTGCACTGTTTGCAGGTAAAGGTTTCCTTTTGGTGGAAATCATTCAGCATGGTGATCTTAAGCACAATTGCCTTCTTTGCATTCATAATACCTTCTGATAACTTTACAAAAACAACTCAAACATCAATAATCTCACACAATTAATTTGTGCGTAACAGCTACTAAGGAATGGAGCCATCTACCCAGTTACAGAAAAGCTACTAATGCATGATTTATTTTGCAATTTAGCCTCCTACAGATTCTGATGAGTCCATTACCCACATCCCTTCAGCACCTTACATCATTTGCAGTATATTAATTTGTATACATTTATAGGGGTTTTCTAGTGATATTTCTAGAGTCCAGTCATACATTTTGATTCTGTCTCCCCAATTAAATCGTGGATGATCTTCTCAAAGGCAAGGGCAGCAATTTCTCAGTGGTCCATGTGTAAACTGTTCAGCTACTAATATATAAAACTCAATGCCCCCAAATCACATGGACAACAGGTTTTCTCTCCCAAACCTGTACAAAGCATTCCCACTTGTATGATTCCTGAGAGGCCCCCTTAGCCAAGGAACCAATTTGTCTTGGGAAGTGATTTTCTATAAATCTTGATCATGCCTTTCTCCAGGGACGTGAACACAAATGATGAGAATGACTAGGGAAAATATGTTACTGCTTCCTTCCATCTTACTTTGTGCATCCTCTTTTCCCCTAACAATCCCCTGCTAACTCCTCTGTTCTCTGTGATCTTTTTCCTTTTAAAGAGCACCTCTACCCCACCACACGCAGACATACGCACATTCTTCTGCCTAGCACCCAGGTCTACTTACATTCCAAGATACCCTGTCCTCTGACCAAGCCATCAAAACCCCATTCCCTGGTAGTAGAGGTACACTAAATATTTATTTAAAGGAATTCCCACTGAAAGAGTGGCTGCAATGTTCCAGAAAAAGCACTGGAGTTCAATTTGAAAGCCCTGGGTTTGCATCGCGTTTTATCATTTACTAACGCTGTGGCCTTGAAAATCACTCTGCATCTTCAGTGACCTCCTCGTTAACTTTGGTGTCATGGCCATGAAAAGACTCCTGAAAATACTTGCTGTTGTAGAGCTAGTGACTAATAGACCTCGCCTTTATGTGTGTGTTCTGAAAAGCAATGTTTTAAAAGGAGAGCTTATTAAGTCAAATAAAGTATAATCTAATTAGTACAAGTTTGAGGAAAGACTACTTTCTGAAACATTTTGGGGGCCCCATCACTGCCTACCAGAAAAAATGTCAGTGGCCCAGGCCTTTTTCTAAAGGTTACAGACATTTGAGTAAGCTTCTTAGCTGACTGCTCTTAAGATGTGTTACACAGAACTGACAAATTCCAGCACCCAAAATTGAGGAAACTTCCAAAAGAGCTCATGATCATTCAAACACACTTCTCAACATGTCATTGCTTTTTCATTTAATGGACATAAGAAAATTCTTTAGTAGAAATTTAAGCATGCAAACACACACGCACACACATACACACACACACCTTGTATGCCTTTTCGTCTTGAGAAATGTGCTTGCACTCACAGAACCGATTGCAATTGAGAAACCAACTCCGCGAAGCAGTAAGGATTGAAGTATGGTGCACAAAAGCTTTCAGTTTGGAAAAAAACAGCATCTCTGACACAAAGTCAAACAGATGCCTCAAGTCCCGCACGTATCCATCATTTTTTTAAGCCACTGCTCAACTTATTCTGACAAACACAATCAAAATTGCCTTACAATAGCTGTTCATTTGGGTTTTTTTTTTTTTTTTTTGGCATTCAGAAGGTCAGCTTTAACATGCCTTCACATTTCTCTGGCTGCCTTCTATTATTCTTCCAGGAAAATAAACAACAACTTGGAAAAGGAGGATAATTTGCTGTGCCTGCGAAAGCTTCTGCAGCTACAAGAGGAGAAGAACAGAGGGCGATCACAAGTGGCACAGCCCAGAGGAGCTCATGATTAAATAGTGGAGCTCGGAGTGTCAACCAGGAACCACAGACACTGGATCAATACACAGGGAAGAGTCTGTGTCTCAGACAATCAAGTAACAGCCTAATGGCTGGGTATGTTTGGGGCATTGAGGAATCTTTTATGAGGGACTGGGGCCCTGAGATCAATTTTAATTTCACTGAATTCATAAGACACAATTGCCAAGTTTTTTAATGAAAACCTTTCATCTTTTTAACAAACACCTCCCTCCAGAGGGAGTCACAGTACCTTTTTCTGATCTGAGAGCTGCCAAATGTAGAACTAGGTATCCTTAAAAAGTAATTGCTTCTGTAGCTGAGGCTCGAATGTGTAATTCCTGAAAAAATAACCACCTCCAAAGGTTCCAAAAAGAAGATAGTCTGAGTCTCAAATATAAAAAATAATGAAATAGATTTAAAACAACAACAACAACAGCAACAACAACTCTGCAATTCCCATGAGGGTGCACAGAACTCATGAAATGTCTTCTCTGTCTAGAAGCTACATTTCTCAGCCAAATTGCAAGTGTCGGAGAAGGGGTTGGAGGGAACACTACAGTAATATGACCAAAATAAAATAACATGAAATTAGCTTCAGATTATTCTCAGAATGGAACCAATTTCAGAGAGACAATGAAAGTTAATAGTTGTCATGGGAATTGCTGCGCACCAAATCAGAATTAATGACAATGAGGCTGACAGTCGCAGTAAATGTGTGACTTCTACATGGAAGTCTCCAAATCACTCAAAGTCTGGATAGAGACTTTAAAAAGGTGTTAACACGCAATTCCTTAAGGGTATGCATGCACCACTTCCTGTCTCTCCCAAAAGAGAGAGAGATTAATGGACTCAATCAGAGAATTATTAAAATTACATTTTAGAAACATAAATCCTCCCAATGCCATATTAAAATAATTATTAAGTGGGTCACTTGCTGCAATAGAAGCTATGTACAGAAAGCCCTGACACAGTCCAGGCCATGACAGCATCCTGGGAGAATGGCTGCTTGTTTACCAAGAATACCTGAGCCACTCACATTGCTGTTGGATGGAGGGCTCCTTCCTTCCCAGGCCCAGTGCGACACTGTGCACCAGTCCCTGGGAGGTCAGCACGTGGAGTATTACACATCACAGTGCTGCAGTTTGGGGAGGGTGCCGGGAAGATGTTCACGCCAACAACAAAAACAAAAATAACAAATCTTTAATTTGTCTTTACTTTATACTCATTGAATGGGAGATAGAGTCTTTCTTGTCACACAGCGGAAGTAAGGGCTAAAATGCACCTCTTGTAGGAGGAAATCCACGGAGAGTCTGTTCTACAGGACAAGCTGCTGCCTCCGGACACGAGAATACATGTGTCATCAGACACAAAGTAGGAGGGTTAGAGTCATGGGCAGCAGAAAGGTACTGTAGAAGAGGTTCTGGGAGAGCAGACGAGGCATCAGAGAAACAAATCAGAGCATTAAAGTCAAACCTCACCCACCTCTCAATTTTGCATTTCTCAGACTGTGCCTGGAGGTCAAGGCCTCACAAAATACATCTAGTGTTTTGGAGAAAATGTGCATAAACAAGAGAGTCAGCAATGAACACATACACTGTTTGGATTTCTATTAAATAGGGAAACACTGAGTAAATGTAGAAGGTTCATATTTGAAGGTATAGAAAATGATAATAAATAGAAGGCACATTATAAATATTAAATGCAAAAGAAAAGTTTTTATGAGTTCAGCCTATTACCTAGTAGTACCGAGTCTAATACATAACTGTTAGGTCATTATATAATAATGGAAAAATTATTCCACGTTGCAGTAAGCTTGCTCTACTCCTCTGGCATGCTCTGTGCTGGCAGACAACAGGGCAGACAACAGGGCTTCCCCAACTGCCATGCAGCTCCCAGGCCTCTGACTGCGGACCTGGCCCTCCTGCTTCGTCAGCTGAGCAAAGCTTGGAGGTGGTAGGGACTCATGCTATGGACAGCAGTGTGGCCAGAAGCACTGGCTGGCCATTCCTTAGATGGAATTCCTGCATTCACTTTTTCTAATCTCTTTAACTTTATTTCTTGTCTATGACAGCTTAGACCTAGTTGGCAAAATTGGGGATATAAAGATTGTACCCTAATAAAGTTTCCTACAGGGCTTTGCATGCGAATGGATATAGTTTGTGAGATGGCCAAACCCTGCTGGGACTAATGCACCCAGGTTGGCTCTGAGGCCTCAAATCGACATAAGGTTACCAAACCAATTCAGGGATCCAGCTCAGACAGTGATTTTGAGCTTCAGAGATTCCACCATTCTTGCTCATGGGGATTTTTCTAAAAATGCTCTATAGAAGTGGAATAGAAAGACAAAAAAAGCCTGGGTGGCTCAGTCAGCTAAGCGTCTGCCTTCAGCTCAGGTCATGATCCTGGAGTCCCAGAATCAAGTCCCACATCGGCCTGCCTCTCCTTCTGGCCCTCCCCCTTCTCGTGCTCTCTCTCTCAAATAAATAAATCTTTAAAAAAAAAAAAAAAAAGAAAGCAAAAAGATTCAACCAAGGTAAAGTTGGATTTTCCCAAATAACTTTTACTACAAAAATAAAGATGGGGAGGGGAAGAGTGAAAGAAGGCAAGAACACACACACACACACACACACACACACTGATGAAATTACCTGTATGTGTTCCTGCTTGCCTGGGTCTAATCCTTATAGCTTTGAGGGTGGATGCTCATCTCAAACTAACAAAAGGACTTAATACATATATATACATATATATGTATGTATATATATTCACACATATTTTACACAACAGAAACATCAAGGAGAGGACTCAAGTGAGAAGAAGTTTTTTGTTTTTTTTTAAGATTTGTTTATTTTTTTGAGAGAGGGAGGGGGGCAGAGGGAGAGAATCTTAAGCAGACTCTACACTGAGTGTGGAGTTCCACAAGGGGCTCGATCTCATGACCCATGAGGTCATGACCCATGCGATTATGACCTGAGCCAAATCCAAGAGTCAGACGCTTTAACTGACTGAGCAACCCAGGTGTCCCATCAAATGAGAAGGAGTTTTAAAAACAAAAAGGAAAAAATGACAAGCTAACACAAGTCACTCCCTTACCCTGACCTCTGTCTTTCCCTGCACTTATCTTAATATTGGTAGAAAACCTTACAAAGGATGTGAAGGCTAGGAGGGTAGCTCAGCAATATGTTCACACATTAAGGGATGCTTGAAAAGACACAGTTATGAAGTCCTCCAACAATAACTCCATCTTGATTGCAGGGAGGAAGAATCATTATCCTAAGAGTTGCTTCTTTTTTATATGGTTCTTATCACAAAGATAGAACAATCAGTGCCTGCTAATAAACAACTAACAAAAAGCATTTTTATTTATTTATTTATTTTAGAGAGAGAGAGAATGCAAACAGGGGGCAGGGCAGAAGGAGAGGGAGAGAGAGTCTTAAGCAGAGTCCCCACTAAGCGCACAGCCCCACGAGGGGCTCAATCTCAGGACCCTGAGATCATGACCTGAGTTGAAATCAAGAATTAGATGCTTAACCGACCGAGGCACCCAAGTACCCCATAAAAAGCATTTTTTGATATCTAGGCTTGATTTGTTGCCAAGTAATTTTAAAGATATATCAGAGGCTTTTCTTGTTGGTTCTGGGAAGTTCTTGTTTGGAAAAAAACAAAAAGAAGATTTTGTTAACTTAATTCACTTTTTAAAAGAAGGCAAAATATATTGCAGCAGCAAAAACAAAGCAGGAGACACATGACTTGCTTAAGAATTCATAAACTTTTTGGGCGCCTGGGTGGCTCAGTTGGTTAAGCGACTACCTTCGGCTCAGGTCATGATCCTGGAGTCCCAGGATCGAGTCCCGCATCGGGCTCCCTGCTTGGCAGGGAGTCTGCTTCTCCCTCTGCCCCTCCCCCCTCTCATGTGCTCTCTCTCATTCTCTCTCTCTGAAATAAATAAATAAAATCTTTAAAAAAAAAAAAAGAATTCATAAACTTTTCAATTCCAACTTTTTAAATATTTAAGAGAATGGCTAACACTAGCTCAATCCCAATAAAAATCATTCTGTAAATGTGTTAAATATTTCCAGTATCTCTGGAGCTCTGTGTTTAGGTGGCAGATAAAATCATCTGTCTGAGAAAAATATAGCAATGGACAAAATTGACATAAAGCCCTTCAAAAGAAAAGAGGAGATGGCTGAGGCTTTGATGTCACAATATAATGGAAAAGAAGTCAAACTTGATGTGGAAAAACATTTACATTTATTTTGCTTAGGTTACTTTTCAAATCTTGTTAGAGGAATAGGAATGTAGTAAAAGCTCAGAAATGTTTATATACTTTAAACTTCCCAATAATTTGCACAGAAATAAATTATTAAAAAAAAAAAGCAGTGTTGGTAACTTTGTTCTTTTTTTTTTTTTTTTCAAAATAACTTTGCAGGGTGCCTTGGGTGGCTCAGTCAGTTGAGCTTCCAGCTCTTGATTTCAGCTCAGGTCATGATCTCAGGGTCATGAGATCCAGCCCCGCATGGGGCTCCACGTGTGGCATCTGCTCTTCTCTGTCTCCCCCTACCTTCCCCAGCTCATGTGCTTGTGCTCTCGCGCATGCTCTTTCTCCCAAAATAAATAAATAAATAAATATTTTAAAAAATGACTGCAGATTTTGGGATCATGAGGAGCCAAAGCTGATGTAAAATTACAGTGAACCCATTTTCTTCTAAAATAGTCCTTTATTCTTAATTGAAATTCAAACTTTTAAAGACGTTTTGGCCTGAAGGATTAGGCATGACATTAAGTTAACCAAATTTAGCAAAAAAAAATATAGGATGCTTAGTTAAATTTGAATTTTGGATAAACAAAAAATGATTTTTAGTGTAAAAGTGTTCCAGATATTGCATACTTGTATGTTTATATTAAAAAATATTTGACTATCTGAAATTCAGATTTAACTCACCATCTTATATTTTATCTGACAACCCTAGTGCTATAAAAAAATCATACCTGCACCATATGGCCCACTGTTCTAATGGATGAGCACTAAATAACATACAGTATTGACAAAATGATTATCCTCGGTTATCAAAGATAGAGAGTAGGAGAAAAAATTAAACAGTTAAGTCATCCTAATTAGCATGGCCAAGAGGGACAGTACATATACACAATCAACATGGCTTCTAGGAGACTAAAGAAACCAAACACTTTAGTGTATTCAGCTGTTCTATCCTCCTCACTCGACTACACAAAGCCAATCCCTTGAAGGCAAATATATCCAGTTAACTCCATTTAATACCAAGGTGAAAGACTTTCCTTCCAAACCTGATACACAAGCATGTTCTCCTTCATGAGAAAAACCTGGTAAAGTTTGGCAGCTTTAGGCTCTCTCCTGGAAGAGCTATCTGTTAGAGGAGGGTTATTAATATTCTCTCCATTCCCGCTCTAAGGGAGATCTAAGTTAAGAGGAGAGGATTGAAGGCAATGCCTATAATATACTATCCGATTTAAAGGAAGAGCATTGCTGCGCATATGTTCAGAAGGAGGAGAGATCATTTCCATTTGGGTAGCTCTGGAAGCCTCACATTCAAGCCATATTTCATGAGAGCAAAATGATTGTCCTAGTTTCCCAAGGAAAAAAAAAATTTAAAGATACCAAAGTTTTCTGTGGGTATAAAAGGGTGTGGGTGAGCAATGCCAAACCTTATCTGTTTGTTCTTGTGTTAGAATCTTTGTGAGTGTATAACAGTCAGAAGGAAAGTGTAGAAGTTTTGGAAATTGTTTGGTAATCCCTTTGAGATCAGGCTCTATTCTGAGCCATGAGGTGCAGGTGTAAATTTCTTGGCAGCTTTAGAATTCCTGTTAATTCCTCCATGGCTGGTATCCCAGTCTGTTTAACCAAGCACATGCCCACGCATTAGATTAGAACTGATCTCAAGCAGCCCAGAAGCTGCATTTAGCTTTCTGTTTGCATTTGAAAATGAATAACACGGAAGCTAGAAATTCTGCATTATTATGAGTAACAATAGATGGGTTGCATTAACTGTTCACATCTTTCCATTATGGAGGAGATGTCTCACATACTGAGGGATACTCTGCCTACAGAAATTTATATACACTTAACACTTAACAAACCTTTGGAAATACATTAGTGACCACTATATCCTTGAGACCAGCATGATGGAAAATACCCCATGAGTCACTTATTGATTCAGTAAACAAATGCTTCTTTAGTGTATACGAAGTGCTAAACATTTGGTTATGTTCATAATACAGTGATGAAACAAATGTACAAAGTCCCTGCCATCACGGAGCTTTCTGTCTGAAGGAAGAGACATGTGAAAAGGTGACTGTCAAACACTGTGATGAGGCTGTGACAATAAACCAAGGTATTGGTTCTCCCTGTGGGAGAATGTAGGAAGGGAGCCCAGTCTGGAGAAAATGTCCTAGAAGATGATCATCTAGGGAGAGATCTAGAAGTTGAGGAAGAATCTATCTGGGGAGGTAGGGGTGTGTGTATGTGTGTGTGTATGTGTGTTGGCAAAAAGAAGAGTAAGGGCAGTGTTCCAGGAATAAAACTATGCAAGGCTTATAAGGAACTAAAATTATTTCAGTATGGATGCAGTGTAAACCAAGAGTGAGAGTTTTTAGAGGTGAAGTTGGAGAGGAAAATAGCAACCAGATCCCAAAATTCTTTCCAACAATATTAAGTTTAAACTTTCTCCTGAGGGCAATGCTGAGCTTATGAAGGTTTTTAAGCAGGGTAATGGCATAATGAGATTTGTATTTTATAAAAATCCTCTGGCTTCCAAATGGGAAATAGATTGAAGAGAGAAACCATTTAAGAGACTCTTACAGTAGAGGAATGATGAGCTAAAGGGCATAGATGGAAATTGGAAAAAAGAAATAGAAAAAAACATTTGAAGAGAAAGAATTTGACTAGATGGAATGAAAGGAAAAATCAAAGAAAGCAGGAAAACTAGAACCGGATCTTGGTTTCTAGTATCATTCTCTTAAAAAAAAAAAAAAAAAAAAAAAGGAACCAGAACAACTTCCAGAAAACACTGATTCTAGGACCAAGGCAGGAAATTTAAAAGATGAGCCTCAAAGTCTTGCTATGCCAGAAAGTAAGGAAGTGTGAACAAAACAAATAAACAAAAATCCCAATAAATGAAACCCAATAAAACTCCCAGCAATATGTGAGTACATCAAAGAGACACAGGAGCTAACTAAAAGAATCCTCCATGGTAAAATCTAGAACAATTTGAGCAACAAATAGAGTAGAACTGGATTATAATCAAAAGTATAAAATAAATATAAATAAATGATACAAATAAATGATTGGATAAATAAATGAGGAGAAAAGACAAATCTCCCATGCGGAAGAACTCTAATTAATTTATGTAGATACTCCATTCTCGCAGAGGTGGAGGATAATTCCCCCATTCCTCAACTGTGAACTGTGCATAGTGACTTCCTTCCAAAAAGTACAATATGACCAACATGATCATGAGGCAGGTATCAAGGTTAACATCAACAATGATAAGTCATATTGATAATATGCACACTTAATATGATGTGATAAGAATGGCACTTTACTACCATGGTCTTTGCCTCAAAAACCCATAACCCCAGTTGAATCATGAGGATAACACCAAAGAGGCATTCTTCAAAATATCTGACCAGGGCGCCTGGGTAGCTCAGTTGGTTAAGCGACTGCCTTCAGCTCAGGTCATGATCCTGGAGTCCCTGGATCGAGTCCCGCATCGGGCTCCCTGCTCGGCGGGGAGCCTGCTTCTCCCTCTGACCCTCCCCCCTCTCATGAGCTCTCTCTCTCTCTCATTCTGTCTCAAATAAATAAATAAAATCTTTAAAAAAAAAAAAAACAAAAAAAACAAAATATCTGACCAATACCATCAAAACTATCAAGATCACGAAAAACAAAGGAAGTCTAAGAAAATGTCCCAGCTAGAAGAAGCCTAAGGAGACATGATTAATAATTATAATGGAGTACAGGATTTTGGAACAGAAAACGTATACTAGATAAAAAACTAAGGAAGTCTAAATAAGTTGTGGACTTTTGTTAGTAACAATCTACCAATATTGATTCATTAACTGTGACAAAGGTACTTCACAAATATAAGATGTTAAGAGGAAAAAAATGGGTGTGGTGTATATGAAAACGGTACTAGCTTCACAATTCTTCTGTAAGTCTAAAACTATTCTAAAAATTAAAAAAATAAACAACAAATGGAAATAGGAATGAAAACCATGAATTACTGAATTGAGAAAGAACTAATTTTGCTCAGCAAAGGGACACATAAGGTTTTAGGGAGAGCCATGACATAATAAATTTTGTACTTTTTTTTAAAAAAAAAGATTTTATTTATTTATTTGACAGAGAGAGGGAACACAAGCAGGGGGAGTGGGAGAGGGAGAAGCAGGTTTCCCGCTGAGCAGGGAGCCTAATGTGGGGCTTGATCCCAGGACCCTGAGATCATGACCTGAGCCAAAGGCAGATGCTTAACGACTGAGCCACCCAGGCGCCCCTAAATTTTGTGCTTTTAAAAGTTAAACTAATGGATTAGAGAGAAGAATGTAGAGAGTCAAATAGAACTGATAGGAAATTTAGGTCCACTGTAGTAAGGGTCTTTATTTGGTTAAATATCTGTACAAATGGAGAAAAAAAATCATTAGGAGAGAAATTTTATGTCCAGCCATATTCTTGCTTGGGGAAAAGAATTCTCTTTATCCCAGGGGATGGGCTATGGAGAGCCTTAAGATAAAGGTACTAGAGGAAATGCCTGATTGAGATATAATTGGAATGCTTCAAGTGTGGCGGTAAAATTTCTAGCACTGGGTAGATGTTCATACAAGGAAGGTGAGCTAAGTACAGTTCAGTGACAACTCAAGAGGGACACAGTTTCCATATGAAACAAAATACATTAAAGTCAAAATTTCCTTTGAACACCTTTAAGTCATCCATAAAGTATAGTATACAGGTTGTATGATACATATAGCCGTATGGAATAATATGTGTATAGTAATGTAACAGAAATGAAACAGGGTAATTTTGTAGTGATAATACACATATTTTACCAAAAGAATCATAATCTTTTTACTGTGAATTATTCACACTATGGGAGATAAACATCCCCTCTGGAATAAATTCAGACAAAGAGAAGACTAATTTTAAGCTAATAATGTTTAGGTCTTCACTGTTTTAGTTGAGTCTTAGATTTTGTCCATTCTGAAAATGTCTTTTGATCCATTTACATTTAATGTAACTGTTAAGATGGTCAGATTTGGGGTCCATTTTTACTACTTGTTTTCTGTTCATCTCATGTATTTTGTATTTTCTTGTTTCTCCTTTCATGTTTCTTTAGATTTAATTGATCTTTTTTAGAATATCATTTTAATTTATTATCTTTTAGTTACACCTCTTTGTATTTTTTTTTGGTGGTTTCTCTAAGGGTCATTGTACACATACTTTAATTTTTATTTTATTTAGAAATTGTATTGTATCACTTCATATAAAGTGTTAGAACCTTACATTTCCATTCTTTACATTATAGCTGTCAATTTTATTTAGTCTAAATATGGTATAGAGATAGAGAAGGACATTTTAACCAACTGAGCTACCTAGGTGCCTCTCTCTCTCTTCACAGATGACATGATACTGTATGTGGAAAACCCAAAAGACTCCACTCCCAAATTACTAGAACTCATACAACAATTCAGTAATGTGACAGGTTACAAAATCAGTGCACAGAAATCAGTTGCTTTTCTATACACTAACAATGTAACTATAGAAAGAGAAATAAAGGAATCGATTCCATTCACAATAGCACCAAAAACCATAAGACACGTAGGAATAAACCTAACCAAAGAGGTAAAGGAACTATACTCTAAAAACTACAGAACATTTATGAAAGAAATTGAGGAAGACACAAAAATATGGACAAATATTCCATGCTCATGGATTGGAAGAATAAACATTATTAAAATATCCTGCCCAGAGCAATTTACACTTTCAATGCCATCCCTATTAAAATACCATTGGCCGGTGTGACCTGTACCTCTGAAACAAATACATTATATGTTAAAAAGAAGAAGAAGAAGAAGAAGAAGAAGAAGAAGAAGAAAGCAGGAAGGGAAAGATGAAGGGGGGGAAATCGGAGGGGGAGACGAACCATGAGAGACTATGGACTCTGAGAAACAAAGGGTTCTAGAGGGGAGGGGGGTGGGGGGATGGGTTAACCTGGTGATGGGTATCAAAGAGGGCACATACTGAATGGAACACTGGGTGGTATATGCAAACAATGAATCATGGAACACTACATCAAAAATTAATGATGTAATGTACGGTGATTAACATAACATAATAAAATTAAAAAAAATACCATTGGCATTTTTCAAAGAGCTGGAACAAACAATCCTAAAATTTGTATGGAACCAGAAAAGACCCTGAATTACCAAGGGAATGATGAAAAAGAAAAAGCTGGGGGCATCACGTTGCCCAACTTCAAGCTATATTACAAAGCTGTGATCACCAAGACAGCATGGTATTGGCACAGAAATAGACACATACACCAATGGAACAGAATAGAATCTCTAGATATGGACCCTTAACTCTATTGTCAACTAATCTTTGACAAATCAGGAAAAATATCCAATAGAAAAAGAGAGTCTCTTCAAAAAGTGGTGCTGGGAGAATTGGACAGCTACATATAAGAGAATGAAACTGGACCATTCCCTTACACCATACACAATGATAAACTCAAAATGGATGAAAGACCTCAATGTGAGATAGGAATCCATCAAAATCCTAGAGGAGAACATAGGCAGTAAGCTCTTTGACATCAGCCACAGTAACTTCTTTCAAGATACATCTCCAAAGGCAAGGGAAACAAAAACAAAAATGAACCTTTGGGACTTTATCAAGATAAAAAGCTTCTGCACAGCAAAGGAAACAGTCAACAAAACTAAGAGGCAACCCACAGAATGGGAGAAGGGATTTGCAAATGACATTACAGATAAAGGGCTGATATCCAAGATCTATAAAGAACTTCTCAAACTCAACACTCAAAAAACAAATAACCCAGTCAAAAAATGGGCAGAAGATATCAACAGACACTTCTCTAAAGAAGACATACAAACGGCTAACAGATACATGAAAAAAAAATGCTCAACATCATCAACCATCAGGAAAATACAAATCAAAACCACAATGAGATACCACCTCACACCAGTTAGAATGGCAAAAATTAACCAAACAGGAAACAACAAATGTTGGCGAGGATGTAGAGAAAGGGGAACCCTCTTACACTGTTGGTAGGAATGCAAGCTGGTACAGCCACTCTGGAAAACAGTATGGAGGTTCCTCAAGATGTTAAAAATAGAGCTACCCTATGACCCAGCAATTGCACTACTAGGTATTTACCACAAATATACAGATATAGTGAAAAGAAGGGGCACATGCACCCCAATGTTCATAGCAGCAATGTCCACAATAGCCAAACTGTGGAAGGAGCCGAGATGCCCTTCAACAGATGAATGGATAAAGAAGATGTGGTCCATATATACAGTGGAATATTATTCAGCCATCAGAAAGGATGAATACCCACCATTTGCATCAACATGGATGGGACTGGAGGAGATTATGCTAAGTGAAGTAAGCCAGTCAAAGACAATTATCATATGGTTTCACTCATATGTGGAACATAAGCAATAGCACGGAGGACCATAGGGGAAGGGAGGGAAATCTGAAGGGAGAGAAACCAGAGAGGGAGATGAACCATGAGAGACTATGGTCCCCAGGGAATGAACTGAGGGTCTCAGAGGAGAGGGGTTAGGGGGAGGGGGTAACAGGGTGATGGGTATTAAGGAGGGCACATGTTGTGATGTGCACTGGGTGTTATATGTAACTAATGAATCATTGAACACTATATCAAAAACTAATGATGTACTATACAGTGGCTAACTGAACATAATAAAAAAAAATGAAAGCAAAAAGGACATTTTGTAATGATAATATAGACAAACTATCTTTGCTATCTTTGTGTGTGGTGTAAGGAAATGATCCAGTTACACCACACACAAAAATAGACTCAAAATGGATGAAAGACCTCAATGTGAGACAGGAATCCATCAAAATCCTTGAGGAGAACACGGGCAGCAACCTCTTCGACCTCAGCCGCAGCAACTTCTTCCTAGAAACATCACCAAAGGGAAGCAAGGGCAAAAATGTACTATTGGGACTTCATCAAGATAAAAAGCTTTTGCACAGAAAAGGACACAGTCAACAAAACCAAAAGACAACGGACAGAATGGGAGAAGATATTTGCAAGTGTCTTATCAGATAAAGGGCTAGTATCCAAAATCTATAAAGAACTTATCAAACTCAACACCCAAAGAACAAATAATCCAATCAAGAAATGGGCAGAAGACATGAACAGACATTTTTTCCAAAGAAGACATCCAAATGGCCAACAGACACATGAAAAAGTGCTCAACATCGCTCAGCATCAGGGAAATACAAATCAAAACCCCAGTGAGATACCACCTCACACCAGTCAGAATGGCTAAAATTAACAAATCAAGAAATGACAGATGTTGGCAAGGATGCAGAGAAAGGGGAACCCTACACTGTTGGTGGGAATGCAAGCTGGTTCAGCCACTGTGGAAAACAGTATGGAGGTTCCTCAAGATGTTAAAAATAGAGCTACCCTATGACCCAGCAATTGCACTACTAGGTATTTACCACAAATATACAGATGTAGTAAAAAGAAGGGGCACATGCATCCCAATGTTCATAGCAGCAATGTTCACAACAGCCAAACTGTGGAAAGAGCCGAGATGTCCATCAACAGATGAATGGATAAAGAAGATGTGGTATATACATACAATGGAATATTAGGCAGCCATCAAAAACATGAAATCTTGCCATTTGCACAATGTGGATGGAACTAGAGGGTATTATGCTAAGCAAAATAAGTCTATCTGAGAAAGACAAGTATCATATGATCTCACTGATATGAGGAATTTGAGAAACAAGGCAGAAGATCATAGGGGAAGGGAGGGAAAAATGAAACAAGATGAAACCAGAGAGGGAGACACACCATAAGAGACTCTTAATCTCAGGAAACAAACTGGGGGTTGCTGGAGTGGAGGGGGGTGGGAGGGATGGTGTGGCTGGGTGATGGACATTGGGAAGGGTATGTGCTATGGTGAGTGCTGTGAATTGTGTAAGACTGATGAATCACAGACCTGTACCTCTGAAACAAATAATACATTATATGTTTATATATATAGCTAAACTATCAGCAAGATATAACAATTATATATGCACTTAACAACAGGGCCTCAGAAGTACATGAAGTAAAAACTGACGGAATTTTAGGGAGAACAGACAATTCAACTTTAATAATTGGAGATGTCAATATCTCACTTTGAATATATATAAAACAACTAGGCAAAAGATCAAGAAGGAAATTGAACACTTGAACAACACTGTAAACCAAGTAGACCTAAGAGACATTTAAAGAACACTTAGCTCATCAACAGCAAAATACCTATTCTTCTCAAGGACACATGGACCATTCTCTAGAACAGACAATATGTTGGCCCAAAAACATGTGTCAAGAAATTTAAAAGGACTGAAATCATGCTAAGTATGTCCTCTAACCATCATGGAACAAAATTAGAAATCAGTAACAGAAAGAAATTTGAGAAATTCATAAATATATGAAAATTAAATCACACATTCAAATAACCAACGGCTTAAAGAAGAAATCAAAATGGTAACAGGATATACACTGAGATGAATGGACTGAAAACAACATATCAAAATTTATGGGATACAGCAAAAGGAATACTCAGATGGAAATTTATGGCTATAAATACACGCATTAAAAAACATAATAAAGGGGTGTCTGAGTGGCTCAGTTGGATAAGTGTCCAGCTCTTGATTTTGGCTCAGGTCATGATCTCAGTATTTTTTGTTTTTGTTTTTGTTTTTGTTTTTGTTTTAGAAAGAGAGAGACAGAGAGAGAGAGCACAAGCAGGGGAAGCAACAGAGAGAGAGGGAGAAACAGGCTCCCCGCTGAGCAGGGAGCCCAATCCAGGACTTAATCCCAGGACACTGGGATTATGATCTGGGCAGAAGGCAGACACTTAATCAACTGAACCACCCAGGCACCCTCAGCGTTTTGAGATTGAGCCCCGTGTTGGGCTCCACACTGGGCATGGAGCCTCCCTCTTCCTAAGCCCCTACCCCTCTAAAAAACAAAACAAACAAACAAAATATAATAAAGATCTGAAATCAGTAATCTAACTTTCCATCTTAAGAAGCTAGAAAATGAGCAAAATCAACCCCCTAAAAGCAGAAGGGAGTAAATAATAAACATTAGAGTGGAAATACATGACAGAGAAAAACATTAAAGAAAATCAGCAAAACCAAAAGTTGATTCTTTGAAAAGATCAACAAAATTAATAAACTTTTAGCTAGATTGACAAAAGAGAGAGAGAGAACTCACAAATTACTAAAATCAGGAATAAAAGTGAGGACATCACTAATGATCTTACAGAAATAAAAAGGATCATAAGTGAATACTATGGACAATTGTATGCCGACAAATAAAACAACCTAGTGAAATTCAATAAATTCTTAGAAGAAAAACTACAAAAACTGGTTTGAGAAAAAATAGAATATATGAATAGACTTATATCAAATAAAGATCAAATTAGTAATCACACTTTCCACACAAAGCCAAGTGTAGGACTAGATGGCTTCAATGGTAAATTCCACTAACCATCTTAAGAATTAACACCATCCTTCACAAACTCTTTCTAAAAACAAAAGGAGTGAAAACACTTCCTAACTCACTCTATGAGGCCATATTATATAAATGAGCCAAAGATAGTCCCTGTATATTGGCCTTATGTTCCTTCCTTCTTCACAGTATGCTAACACTTATTAGCTCAAAGCTCAAAGCTCACACCAAACTCAAATTTTTACACATCTAATTATTTTAAACAGAGCTCAAATAAGCAGATGTTAGGCACTTAGAGCCTGCCTGATTTGCACACCCCATGAAACTATATCCCAAATCTGCTAGCCATAGTTAAAATAAATCTTATAGCTATAAAATCATAATTGACACCTTGCTGCCTTCAGAGCTCTTTGATTCAGAGACATCCTATCCATGTAAGGATATCCAAACTGCCCATGTAAGTCCCTTCTCCCAAACTTCTTTCCATTAGTAGCTCCCTTGACCTTCTCTTTCTGGATACTGATCCCTCTGGATGGCCTTATACTATGAGGGACTTTCTCAGCATGCAAATCTGCCAAAGAACCACTCAAATAAATCTCCCAGATGCTACTGTCACCTAGTGGTCACATTTTTTTCCTTGATCAGTCCCCAGATTATTCAATCTCAATCTTACCACGCAGTCCATAGTATACCCTGACACAAAACCCAGACAAAATCCTTATGAGAAAACTATGCTAAATATCCCTTGAAATAAAAGTTCTCAACAAAATACTAGCAACTGGACTCAGAAAAATAAAAGTTATTCACCATGACCAAGTGAAAATCATACAGGAATTCAAAGTTGGTTCAACATATAAAAACTCTATGAATGTAATTTATCATATAACTAGAATAAAAGACTCAAATCACATAATCATCTCAGTGGATGAATAAAAAGCATTTGACAATTCCCAACAGTGTTTCTTGATAAAAACACTCACCACATTAGGAATAGAAAGGAAATTCCTTAACTTGATAAAGAGCATCCATGAAAAACCCACAACTAGCATCATACTTGCGGTAAACAACTAAAAGCTTTCTCCCTGGGTTCAGGAATAAGACCAGTATATCCACTCTTACCACTTCTATCATCAATGCCCTTGAGGTTCTGGCCTCTCAATTTTCAGATGACATGATTTTGTATATAGAAAATCCTAAGGAATACACACACTCACAAACTACTAGTGCTAGTAAATGAGTTTTACAAAGGTGTAAGATACAAGAGCAATACAAAAAGTTCACACAATTGTATTTCTATACACTTGCAATGAACAATCCAAAATGAAATTAAGAAAACAATTCACTTATAGTTGCATGAAAAATAATACAATATTAAGAATAAGCTTAACAAAATAGATGTAAGACTTGAACACTGAATACTATAAAATATTGTTGAAAAAATGTTTAAAAGATCTAAATAAAGGGAGAGTCATCCTGTGCTCATGGAAGACAGTATTAAGATGACAATATTCCCCAAATTGATCTATAGATTCAACATAAGCACTATCAAGCTTTAGCTGCTGTTTTTAAAGAAATTAACAAAGTGACCCTAAAATTCATATGGAAATAGCAAAATAAGCCAAAATATGTTTTAAAAAAGAAAAATATTCCCACCAACAGTGTAAGAGGGTTCCCCTTTCTCCACAACCTCTCTAACATTTGTTGTTTCTTGCCTTGTCATTTTTTGCCATTCTAACTGGTGTAAGGTGGTATCTCAGTGTGGTTTTGATTTGAATTTCCCTGATGGCTAATGATGATGAACATTTGTTCATGTGTCTGCTAGCCATTTGTATGTCATCAGAGAAATGTCTTTTCATGTCTTCTGCCCATTTTTTGACTTGATTATTTGTTTTTTGGGTGTTGAGTTAGAGCTACCCTATGACCCAGCAATTGCACTACTGGGTATTTACCCCAAAGACACAGATGTAGTGAAAAGAAGGGCCATATGCACCCCTATGTTCGTAACAGCAATGTCCGCAATAGCCAAACTGTGGAAAGAGCTGAGATGCCCTTCAACAGATGAATGGATAAAGAAGATGGGGTCCGTATATACAATGGAATATTACTCAGCCATCAGAAAGGATGAATACCCAACTTTTACATCAACATGGATGGGACTGGAGGAGATTATGCTAAGTGAAATAAGTCAAGCAGAGAAAGTCAATTATCATATGGTTTCACTTATTTGTGGAACCTAAGGAATAGCATGGAGGACATTAGGAGAAGGAAGGGAAAAATGAAGGAGGGGAGATCGGCGGGAAAGATAAACCATGAGAGACTATGGACTCTGAAAAACAAACTGAGGATTTTGGAGGGGAGGGGGTTGGGGGGATGGGTTAGCCCAGTGATGGGTATTAAGGAGGGCACGTACTGCATGGAGCACTGGGTGTTATATGAAAACAATGATTCGTGGATCACTACATCAAAAACTAATGATGTATTGTATGGTGACTAACATAACATAATAAAATAAAATTTAAATAAATAACAAAAAGAAAAAGAAAAAAGTTGCAGCACTGATACTTCTTGATCTCAAAGCTTACTATGATGCTACAGTAATCAAGATTGGGTGGTACTGGAATAAAGAGACCTATAGATCAATAGAACAGAGTTGGTAGCCCAGAAATAAACCCATACATTTATGGTCATTTGTTGTTCAATAAGAGTGTCAAGACAATTCAATAAGGAAATAGTCTTTTCAACCAATGCTGCAAGTACAACTGGATATTCACATGCAAAAGAAGGAAGTTGGACTCCTACCTCAAACCATATACAAAAATTAACTCAAAATGGATCAAAGTCCTGAATGTAAGAGATAGAAGAAAATTTGCTGTAAATCTTTGTGACAATTAGATTAACTAATGCTCCCTTAGATAAGATACCAAAAATACAAACAACAAAGAATACATATAAACTTAATCAAAATCAAAAATATTTGTGCTTCAAAGGATACTACTAAGAAACTGAAAAGATAATCCACGGATGAGAGAAAAAAATGCAAATCATGTATCTGCTAAAAGTCTAGTATCCAAACTATAAAAATCCAAAGATAAAAAGACAAATAACTCAATTAAAAACTTGACAAAGTGGGTACTGGATGGCTTAGTTGGTTAAGCGTCTGCCTTCAGCTCAGGTCATGATCCCAGGGTCCTGGGATCAAGCCCCGCACTGGGCTCCCTGCTTAGTGAGGAGCCTGCTTCTCCCTCTCCCACTCCCCCTGCTTGTGCTCTCACTCTCTCTCTCTCTCTCTCTCTCTGTCAAATAAATAAGTAAAATCTAAAACAAACAAAAAAACAAAAAACAACTTGACAAAGAATATGCATAGGTATTTTTCCAGGAACATACACAAATATCCAATATGATAAGATGCTCATGTCATTAGCCTACTAGGATAGTTGGAATTAAGAAGATAGAAAATAATAAATGTTGACAAGAATGTGAAGAAACTAGAATACTCAGACATTGTTAGTGGGAATATAAAATAGTGCAACCATTTTTGGAAAACAGGTTTATAGTTTCTTAAAAAGTTAAATATAAGAGTTATCACATACCCAATCATTCCTAGATATACATCCAAGAACTGAAAACATATATCTACACAAAAAATTTCACATGAATGTTAAAATTAGTATTAATCATAATAGTCAAAATACAGAAACTACCCAAATGCCTATTAGTTGATGAATGGATAAACAAAAGGTGATCCATGCAATGAAATGTTATTCATCAATAAAAATGAATGATGTACTGGTACAGCACATGCTACAACATGGATTAACCTTAAAAACAATATGCTAAGTGAAAAAACCAGACAGGAAAAGGCACATTTGTAGGATTCCATTTACATGAAATGTCCAGAACAGGCAAGTTCAGAGACAGAATGTCTACTCATGGGGGGCTGTGGCAGGGAAGCTGGGAAGAATGGGGAATAACTGCTGATGACAGAGGGCCTTACAGGAGTGATGAAACACTCTATAATTGATTGTGTTCATGGTTGCACAAGTTTGTGAATATACTAAAATCCACTGAATTGTATACTTTGAAATGGTGAATTACATCTCTGTTGAATTACATCTCATTTTTTTTATAACAGAGGCATAGGAAAAGATCATATGTATTTCAAAGTAATTAAGAGAAAAGAAAGTCTGTTATGCTAATCTACATATTTATCATGCCTGGTGATTTTCATTCCTTCTTGAAGATCTGATTTTCCATCTGGTATTTCTGGATAGCCTGAAGAACTCTTTAGCACTTCTTGTTGTGCAGATCTGCTGGCAACAAATTCTTTAGTTTTTGTTCATTTGAAAATGTCTTTATTACACCTTTATTCTTGAAGAACATTTTCACTGGTCGACAAGTTTGTTTGTTTTTCTTTCAGTACTTTGAAGAGTTTCACTGACTTCTGGATTTAATTTTTTTGTTTTAATGAGAAATCAGCTATAATTCATATTGTTGCTTTCTTTGTAGTATGTAACTTTTCTCTGGCTACTTTCAAGATTTTCTCTTAATCTTTTGTTTTCAGCAGTTTGACTATGATGTGCATGATTCTAGGTGTGGTTTTCTGTATATTTATCACTTCATGAGCTTCTTAAATATGTAAATTTGTGTCTTTCACAGATATTAGAATTTTTGACATTGTCAATCACTGCTAGGATGTTTTTATTCTTTGCAAATGTTTTTTTCTGATTTCTTTAGATCAGATGATTTCTATTGATCTAACTTCAAGTTCACTGACTCTTTCATCAATCCAATTAATTATAAACACATCCAGTGCAGGGGGGAAGGAGAGGATAACACACCCAGTAATTTTTAAATTTTGAATGTTTTATTTTTCAGATCTAAAATTTTCACTTGGTTCTTTTTATTTCTGTTACTAGTTATATTTTCTATTCCCTTACTCATTATGAATATATTTTCTTTTGTGTCTCTGAGCATATCCATTAGCTGGATTATCTCAGTATTATCTCCATTGATTGCATTTTCTTTTTAATATGGGTCACATTTTCCTATTTCTTCATATGCATATATATTAATTTAGTACTGTGTCTGGACATGATGATTCATTGTGTAAACTCTAAATTTTGTTATATTTCTCCAAAGAGTACTGATTTTTAAAGCAGGCAGTGAACTTAGCTGAACTCATACTGCAAACTCTGCCTCCCCAGTGGTATGTGCGTTAAGAGGGGGCAGCAGTTAAAATTTCTGCTCAATACTTTTAGCTTTAACGAGGCTGTTTGTAGTTGGCCTCATAGATGTGTTGCTTAGGTATTAGGTACAAGTTTAGGCAGAGTATATACATAAAATCTGAGCCATCCCCTCTATGGCTTTCTCCTTTCTTTAATTTTCCCTCAACTTCCCAGTACTATGCACCCCATTACTCTTTCCTCTGGTTCTTTGAACCAGTAAGACTTTGGGCTTTTATCTGAGTCTTAGCTAACCAGCTTGGTGCTGTCTTGGGTCAGCCCTGAGTTAAAAAGCTATAAAAATGGGGGAAACCACTCAATGTTGTTTTCTTCTTCCAAGTATTCACTTTCCTCAAGTTCCTGCTTGTTTTTGAATGTTCTTCATTGCCTTCAAGTAAATGATTTTAATATTTTGATCAGAGTTTATAATTATAAGTAGGGGTTGATTCAATAGGAATTACTCCACTATTACTAGAGTAGATCATGACTGGGTAGCAACAATGGTGAATTCCATTCACATGGTGCCATTCTTGCAAAAATGAGAGACAAAACAATATATATGATTAGCAATCCTGTATGTATATGTGGGTACATGTGTGTGCATGTGTATTATAGAGGCCAATGACCACTGATTCCACTGGAGAACTTTTATGTCTGAGAACTAAAATAGGAAACTTACAGATGGGCACTTGAAGTTGAGGGAGAGCTATGGAACAGAGACAAGATAATGGGATGAGTAAAAAGATAAAGTTGGCACTGATTTTTGAGGATTGTCAACAGTCTCAGGTATGAGGGGAATAACTTGAAGTGTCTCCTCTGTTGGTTTGCCAGTTGAGATATAGTGTGTTCAGATTCAAGCTAAATAGAAATCAAAAGCTTTTTGCTATCACCACATACCTGAATCAATTCTTACACTGCCCTTGGACTGCAGAAGTCCATGGGTTGTCAAAAGAATAGACAGGAGACAAAAGAAAACTCTTTCTAATGGGCCCAAGGTAAGATCAGTTCATCATTAAAACTGGGCTTGGACATTCTGATATACCAAATCTTATTCTGGAGGTGAAACTATCCATATGCCTAGCATGTAGAATCACAAGGAAGTGTACCTCTGTGGTTCACACTGACCTAGAAGGAAACTAAATGGAAGATAATGTGAGAAGAGACACCGTGAATGACCCAGGCCAACACCTTCATTTTATAGAGAGGAAACTGAGGCCCAGAGAGGTGAAGAAGCTCATCAAGTTCTCACAGCTACTTGGTAACAGGAGTTGGGACTCAACCTCCAGGGTTTCTGACTCTGAGTCCGCTGTACTGAACCTTAATGATTCACCAGGATTTTGTGAAACCATGGCTTCCCCCAAAAGGGTTCATATTAAGCAATAGATGCCTATCTTTCATATCTAAAGGCAAAGGAAATCAAAACTTATTTACAAAACAGCAGTGCTTGATAACTCATTTCAAATCATTTAACAGTTCGCCAGCTGGTATCTGTGAAAAGCTATGCTACCACTTCACTGGTCCATTAGCTATTTCAGTAAATGTATCATTATTTGTCATACTTTGTAAAAATAGACTCCAAATTCAAATTATTGCATATTTTTGTTCATTATTCAGGTCTAAGAGCCCACTTAGCTAATGTAGGCATCATACACACCTTCCAAATAAAAGATCTGTTTTGGTAAATAATGTTTCCATTGGCAGCATACCACCAGCTTCTATATTTCCAAAGACATCTTTAGTTTTATTGCTTTGTATTTTTAAGTTAAAGAGGTTTTTCCAAGATTTTAGGAGAAATTTTTCCATTTCTTACAGTAAAGGCATGTAAACCATTGGGGGATTTTTAAACATAGACTTTAAGTAATATTAAAATGCTTGAATTTCCTACTAGCAATGAAGTTTCCTGAAGGCAAGGACCATGCTTTCTTCATTATTGCATCTCCAGCATTGAACATGATGTCTATAACATAATAATCACCTAGTATTTGTTGAGTGACTAATGGATGAATAAAGAAAGAGATCTTTCTTCCAGGTGGCTCCATTATAAAAAGCATCTACGGGATTGAATTTCTCCATTTTCATGTAGCAGCTAAGGTCCTGGGCATACAGCCAATCAAAGGTTCCAGACACAATTTATCAGGATGCCTGCTGATTCCTTCCTTACCTCAACCTCAAATATAAAATCCCCATTTTCATGGAGAAACATTCACAGGAGATGATAATTTCTAATAGCAGAACCTATTTGAGAAATAGATTGAAAGTGTAGAATGGACTATACTTTTGTCTGGTTTTTTTTCTTTCCCATATATCTAAGCATTTACATACAGAAGATACACTAAAACCTTCAAGTAGAAAGCTTTTGCAATATTTCACTTGCCACAGCAATCACAATGTTATAGACTTCTTGAAGACAGAAGAATGTCTTCTTTCACATTCATCTTTATATTCCAGGGTTTATCACAATGTCTGTCACATGGTACGTGCTCATTAAAAATTAGTCAAAATAAGATAGTGAACAAAAACATCTGTAGGTATGTTCTACTTTGACATTTGTTTCATATACTTTAATATCAACTTACAATCAACTTTTTAGAATCCCACCTACTGCAGAAAATTAGGTCTGTCTGCAGCAGCTTTAAAATAAAAGAACATACAACTGCTTTTTTTGCATGGAGTTAAAGCTATAATTTTAGAAACAAACAAAATAGTTTTCCTATTTGTTGAACCACGGTTTCTCCTGATTTGGCATCTTTTTGCAAGCGTCCCTTCTTTTGTCAAATGAATGCATGCCACTAACAAAGCCCAGAGCTATTTAAGATCCAGTGTAACAGAGACATGTTCCTAAAACCTTAGGAAAACATTGTGCTGAGCTCTTGCAAAATACTATCCTAGTTCTTGAGCTTAAACTAAACAGTAGAGACCTTCAATCAATACTGAAGAAAGGCCTTAAGGTACAGAGAGAGAAAAATGACTTGGTTATCAGCTTCACATAATACTATCAGCTTTCTCAATGTAGCCCAAATGGGCAACTACAGATCAGTTAAGTGGCTTGGATTTTGGTGGGTGTGTTTTGGTGGCTTCTGTCCTTTTCTTGGTCAACCCCTCACAGCCAAGGACACTGGTTCCACGTATCAAATCTGGGGCTGTCTCTAATGTATTAGCCAATTCTGAAATTAGAAATCCAAGTTGGTGTGTAGTTCTCTATTTAATGAGCACCCGCACAATGCACAAATGGAAGCAGAATGATTCCATTTTAAAAGCCATGTTCATCTTTTTTGAAACCTAGTCAGTAATGATAAAGAGTTAACCAAGCTTCTTTAGACAGTATTCCATTTATTAGCTTCATTAATAACAATAATGGACAAGAATCTGTCTTGGCTGAAGAAAGAATTGCTCTACAGGATGTAAATAGACTACTGTGAATGTTTGACCACATTCCTTGTTGGATTTGAGATTAAACAGAAATTTAAGTTATTATTCATATTACTCATTAAATTTATATCTTTTCCTATTAGTGTTCTCAAGGCCTTGCCAAGGTGTCTTTCAGAATTCTAACGCCCCTGCTCCCTTGAATTTTGTTGAGGGGAAGAGTACACTGACTGGTACAGAGAGAAATATATTTTTCACTGTACCACTTCTCCCCCAACCCTCCAGTCTTCTCCAGGCCTTCACACAGGCTTCTACATTGATTTCATTTGGTTTTCTGGCTTCTTGAATCATCCCACTCCGGTCCATCACACAGTAATCCCCGTAAAGCACACATGGGACCAGCCATATCCCTACTCAAAAAAAAGAAAAATGTCTGTGGCTGTCAAAAGAAGTACAGGTGTGCCTGACATGCAAAGCTATTTACAATTTGGTTCTGATCTGTCTTACCAGCTTTGTCTCACTTACGCATCTAACCCCGCTGAACTTGATTACTAATTATGCTCACACTTTGCCCATCTCTCCATGCTTTTAGTCATGCAGATCTCTTGGCTCTAGAGAACCTGGTCACCAATTTCCGTATGTATGATGCTAACTCCAAGTTGGAAGTAATTTCTCTTTGATTTTCAAATCCCAATGCATTGGGCTGCAGTAACTCCTAAGCTCTCATTTCTTCTTCATATTTTGTGTTATATTTATTTCCATAAAGGTATTATCTTGCTCTCCTCCCCTTCTTCAGACTTTAAGCCCTTTGAGATTTAGAAGAGTCAGACATTTCAGTATTCTATATAACTTCAGCCACAAAGCCTGCACATAATAGACACCTAGTAACTGTGAATGAATGAGTGAATGAATGAATGAATTAATGAAAATGATCTCTTCTATATCACACTATTTTCCCACTTCAGTAATATGATGGGAACATGAGCCATTTAAGCAGTTGAATTATCTAACCCAAAATGTGGGCTCTGAAGATCAGAGTGAGTCTATATGCAACAGCTGAGGTGTCAAAACACATTATAAATAATAATGCAAAAATAACCAGGTATAATCTAAGCTGAGTATTTCCTTCTGGCACCTCTTCCCCTACCATTCAATTTAGAAATGTGTTCTATAATTATCATATCTGCTTAAAGGTGCTATTTTCTGCTGATTCTTAACTAGATAAAATATATACAGCTTTCAGAGATTGAAAATATTAGCACAAGGAATGAACTAATGTTTTTGTTTTGACTTATTAAATGCAATAAAAAGGCACCTAACTTGACATAGTAATTTTTTATTAAGTATTAAGCACTAGGAAATGTTCAGTCATCAACTTGAGATGCATAATTCTGATTGCACTTAGAAATTGAAAAATACGGATTATGGTCTTCAAGTTGGTTAACAGGATAAGACCATTCAAATCCCTGGACATTCATTCAGGACTTTCTATCAGCAGTGTGTTGTTCTGGGTTCTGTCAGTGATGCTAAGAAGAATAAGACATGGACCACCCTGCCCTCAAGATTTTTGACAAGACCAAAACTGGGTTAAAAGTATCAGGACTGATAAAACCAAATGCTCAGAGCTGGGATTCACGATTCAGAAGAAGGCTCTCACAGTAGTGTGGGATGTGGCATGGTAAGTTAAGAGTAAATCATGGACAGGCCCTGCCATGGAAGGGGTGGCTGTCAGGGGCTGTGAAGCATCAACTCTTCACCAAATTCACCTGAACTCATATCCAATTTTTTTTTCTCATTTTGTTCCCTTTACTTCTATGCTCAATGCTACTATTTTCTTTAATTCAAGTTGGCATAATTTCTCACTGGATTAAGCTAATAGCCTTCCAAAAAATCTCCCTGTCTTCTGTCTACTTCCTAACCCACCCTTCACGCTGCTGTCTATAGCAACTTCTTTCAGAAATGCAAATTTTGGGACACCTGGGTGGCTCAGTCCGTTAAGCGGCTGCCTTCGGCCCGCGTCATGATCCCAGAGTCCTGGGATCGAGTCCCACATCGGGCTCCTTGCTCAGCAGGGAGCCTGCTTCTCCCTCTGTCTCCCTCTGCTTGTGCTCTCTCTGTCAAATAAATAAAATCTTTAAAAAAAAAAAAAGAAATGCAAATTTCCTGCCAAAAATTTTGAAATCCCTCCCACAGCGTTCAGGGTTAAATAAAAGTATTTGACTCCTATCATGATCTGACTCTATTTCTCCAGCTACTTCTCCCATTAATCCCAAACCTGACATTAAGCTCCAGACATACCATAGCTCTTCAAAGGGGCCCTGTTTCCCTTGCTGCCATGCCTTTTCATAGGCTCTATCTTCAGCCTGCAAAGTTGTCCCACTCCACTGCCCAACCTGAATAGCTTCTAGTTGTCTTTCAAGGCCCACCTGACTCCACTGATATGAAAGTCCAGTAGCTTCACTGCTCCATTCCCACTGTCCCCTTTACATTTCCATACTTAAGCAGTCTGGCTCTTCTACTTGCCTAATTAGACAAGGTTTAATCAGTGGCCAGAATCCTCTGTTCTAAAATGAAAACTTCAGTGTGTACTTGTTAGGTCCATTTTTCCCATGAATCAACTGCTCCTAACATGCCCGAATACACCTAATACATTCCAATTTAATAGCCCTGCTATTCTGCAGTAGCCAATATGCTGTTCCTGAGCTTAGTTTCCTCTCAATTCAATGACTGCCAAGAAATTTCTCTTCTCCAAAGCATTCACTCACCCACAGCCAGCATCATGAAGGAAACATAGGTCAGTTGTTCTTTCCTTTAAACACTAAAGAGAACTACCAGAGCATTTTGTTTTGTTTTGTTTTTTTTAGCCCTGTAAAACATAAATGAATGATGGATCTCTGGCCAGAAAGTTTTGCTACCCTAAAAATCTGCTAGCGGCATGAGAAATGTAGCCTTGAACAAAGGAAGTATGTAAAGGGTGTATTCACAGGAATGACAGGAGCAAAACAGAGGGAAGAGAGGTGACCTAGAGTGGAAATGAAGCTAGACCATCGGTAGAGAAAAAAGTGGATCATGTGGATTCACAAGTAAGATGAGCTGCAATCACCTATGTGCACTTAGAATAAATCAAAATTCTCACAATGACCCATTAAGATCTGCACAATGTGACTCTATCTAAACCCAATCTCACTTTTTACCCCTCTTATTAGCTTCAGGCACTCTGCCGACCATTAGTACTCAGATGTACCAAGCCCCTTCCCCACACAGGGCATTTGCACTTGCTAGTTCCTCTGCAAAAAATGACCAGGTACTTTATATCTGGATGCTCCCCCTCATTCAGGTCATAGTCCAAAATGTCAGCTTCTCTGTAAAGCTGTCACTAATCATCCCATTTAAAGAAACCTACCTCTACTTCATTATTTATTATATCACCTCACTTTTATCCCTTTAGCATTTGCTACAGGCTAAAAATATTTTACTTCTTTATTTTCTGTCTTCTTCCCAAGATAGAGACCTTTTTCTCTCATTCACTGTCGTATCTCCAACACTTTATGCCTGGTATATAGTAGGAGTTCAATATTAGCAGATGAATAAAAAGTGAATGAATAAATAAACAAAGAATCAGAGAGGAAACCAAGCAATAACATATAACAAGATTTCTGTTTCTAAAATCTTGATTGGAACTTCTGTTTCTATCAACTCACATGGAGATTGGGAAACCACAATCAAGTTGTTAACTCTAATTAATTTGGTCCCCAAATCTTTGGAATCCCTCAGGCATATTGGATTGGCCAATCACAAAGGGAGTATGGTTGTTGGATGAAGAAAGGATGGTTGTTGGATGAAAGCAAACTTCAGATGGTATGGTATGTCCTGTGTCTGCTGACCCCAGCCATGATATCTATCAGGCAAGGCCCAGACCTTGGGCAGAGGAACACAGAGAGACTATTTTCTTGGTTCTAATGAAGATAGGCAGAAATCTGTTAGATTTTAGTTTAAAAAAATGAAATCCTTGACTTGATATGTCTATTGCATATATTAATTCCACCTGTAGATGAGATGCTTTTCACGCTAAAGTCTGCAAGTGTGTGGCAGAATAGTGGTTATCACATATGTCAGTGGTCCACTTGCTTTCTGACTGATCGTGGTGGTTTTAAAATGTCCCCACATTCTCTAACAATCCTCTCCTAAAAGATGGAGTCTAATGTTCTACCAGCCCTTGAATATGATCTGGTATTGACTTCTGATGAATAAATTGTGATGCAGGTGATGCTATGCAACTTTTAAGCATTCTACCTGGTCTCTCTTAAATGTCTCAGTCTTGGGGCGCCTGGGTGGCTCAGTTGGTTAAGCGACTGCCTTCGGCTCAGGTCATGATCCTGGAGTCCTGGGATCGAGTCCCGCATCGGGCTCCCTGCTCGGCGGGGAGTCTGCTTCTCCCTCTGACCCTCCCCCTCTCATGCTCTCTCTCTCTCATTCTCTCTCTCTCAAATAAATAAATAAAATCTTTAAAAAAAAAAAAAGTCTCAGTCTTGGGCAGCCAGTCACCATAGCAGGAGCATCTAAGACAAATCCTGGGAAATGACCATGAGCAGAAAAACTGAGGCCTCCTGCCAACACATGAGTGAATCACCTTTTCTTTCTTCTTTCATTCAGTTTTTTAAATTTTCCAGAATCACCCAGCCAAGCCACTTCCAAATTCCCCCCACAGAAACTGGGAGATAGTAAAAATCTATCGTTTTTTTAAGCCTCCATACTTTGAAGTGATCTTTACACAGCAATACTTGGACTGGTTGACTTTGAAAACTTTTCATTTTTTACCCAGAACACCTTTCTTTCCACTGGAGCAGACTTTGGAGCAGACCCAATGCCTAAGCACCCCTGCACAGGTATCTTAGGTAACGAGATAGAGGGTTGTCACTGAATGATGGGACTAAGCTGTCTCCTGAATGAGATATGAGCAAAGACTAAACTAAGATTAAGTGGGACAAAGTATGAGACAGACAACCCAATATCACCTGAAAGTCCACAGCAGAAATAACCCAAAGAGCGAAAATCTCTCACTCCAGTGTTCTGTTCATTTTGAGATGGGTCAGCTCTTTCTGACTCACATGCTACTTTAATGATTTGAAGTCCTATATAAGCTTCTTGTGTCCCCTAGAAATTAATCCCCATTCCCACTAGTAAAGGCAGAGACTGCATTACAGAGAGAGTAATAAATTCTAGTGACCCCTTAGGGAATATGTTTTCTCTTCACAGAACTTTGCTTCCCAATACCAGGTCCTTGTGAATAGTGAATATGATTTCTTTGCATTTCTATATTCACTCCAGCTGAGATGGAGTCATGAATGTGGGGAAAACTCCTTCATTAAAGCTATATAAGTCACTTTGTAAGTGATTCATTCCCAGAAAACTGAGAGTTGACTATGCCCATTCTATACTTTAGTTCAAAGCAAGTTTTATGCATTTAAAAATAGATAAGTCCCCAAACTCAACTGTTTTTTTAAAGAGTTAATTATTCAGAGTTCTATTTAGTCAATGATGAGTCACTAGAAATTGGTGTGCACACAATCAGGAGTTGTGGGTCTAGCCATAGTTTAGAAGGGAAACAGTCATGTCACTTCTCTGGGCCTCACAATGCTGCTCTGTAAAAAAGAAAGAGAAAGAGAGAAAGAAGAAAGAAAGGAAAGAAAGAAAGAAAGAAAGAAAGAAAGAAAGAAAGAAAGAAAGAAAGAAAGAAAGAAAGCAAGCTGGAAGGGAGGAAGAGAGGGAGGAAAAAGGAATATAACACAATGATGTTTGATGTCCTTCCCAACACTATCTGCCTCTTTATGCTCAGAAACATTATTAAATTTTCAAATGAGTTCCTTTACTCTGTATCTTCAGAAGAGAATTGCACCAGACTTCTAGTTTCCTCTGAAACAATGAAATAACTGCATTTTCTACCCTACAACACTTAAAAGAATAAATAATAAAGATCTGCAAAATGTATATTCTATTTCCACCTAACTATAATTTCATAGTTTATATAGTCACTATTTCTAAATAAGAAACTGCCTAATATCTGTGTTTTATGCTAGCAAGAAGAATTTAAACTATAAAAATCTCTAAAGTGCTTTGTGATCATTGAATTTTGTAATTTCATAATTCAATGACTTCCTTTGTTTTCTACATTGTACTCTATATTCAGAAAAGGATGACTATTTTTCTTGTTAAATTAAAACTTGGAAGTAGAGACATCTGTTTTCGGGAACAAATAACACTAAAGTTGAATCAGTAACCAGGTTATGCATATTAATGACCATTTAGGCCAATCCCATTTAAAATTCTTTGCTAATCTACAAGAATAACTTTTAAACTTTGATTTCCCACTTGAAGCAAAGGAAGACAAGAATGTTAACACAAATAGAGAGTTTCCAATGACTAAATAGTGTGAATACCAAAAAATACAAAAGGTGGAATTTCTTGTGCTATTTAATTATATACCAAGAATGGTAGAAAGTTATGTGTAGGTTACAGGAATCAAGACCAATATAGAGAAATCAACTGCATTTTCTATTTCAGTAATCAACACATAAAAATGAAATTTCAAAAAAAGGAATTTATATTAGCATTAAACAGAAAATACTTGAGAAATTTTTTTTAAATGTGCAAAACTTTTACACTGAAAACTACAGAATGTTGCTGACAGAACTTGAAAAAAATCATAAATAAATATAAGATGTTCATGGATTGGAAGACTCAGTACTATGAAGAAATTAAATAAATCTCCCCAAACTGATATATAGATTAAATTCAATCCCATTCAATATTCCAACAAGCTTTCTGTGTAGAAATTGACAAGCTGATTCTGAAATTTATATTGAAATGCAAAGGATTTAGAACAGCCAAACAATACGGAGGAAGAAGAACAAAGCTGGAGAGCTTGCATTACCTGATCTCAAGACTTCCATAATGCTAAAAGAATCAATACAATGTGGTACTGGCATAAACAACACAAAGAAATCAATGGAACACAATAGCTTGGATACAAAGTGACTCATGTGCAATCAACAGATTTTCAATAACTGTGCCAAGATCATTCAATGAGGAAAAGAAGATATTTCAACAAATTTTCTGTAAGAACTTGGTGAATGCATGAAACAAAATGTATTTCAACTCCTATTATTATCTCATACCATACACAAAAGTTAGTTTGAGATACATCATAATCCTAGATATAAGAGCTAAACCTATGAAATTCGTAGACAAAAACATGTAAGAACATCTTTGATCTTGAGTGAAGGCAAAGATTTTTTAGATGTGACACAAAAAGCAATGATCATAAAAGGGAAAATAAGATTAATCAGACTTTTATAATTTAGTAATGTCTGTTCACCAGACATTTAAAGAAATGAATAGCTAAATTGCAAACTAGGAGAAAATATTTGCAATGCGTATATCTGACAAAGGATGTGTATTGAAAATATATGAAAAGCTCCTACCTATTACTCAATAATAAAAAGACAAACAACCAAGACTTGTCTACTTTTTAAAGTAGACAAAAGACATGAACAGATACCTCACAAAGGAAGATAAATAAATGACCAATAAGCACATTCAAAGTGTTTGACATCATTAGTCAACTTGGAAATGCAAATTAAAGCCATAATGAAATACTTTTCTACATCCACTAGAATGGCTAAAATTTTGAGAACTGACAAAAACAAATATTGGTGAGAATGTGGAATTTATTTATGTTGCTTTAGGGAATGCAAAAGAATGCAGCTACTTTGGAAAATATTTTGACCATTCCTTACATAGTTAAAAATACTCCCAACTTTATGACCCAGCAATTCTACTCCCAGGTATTTACCAAGATAAGTACAACATACATTGGCCAAAACAGAAACAAAAAAAGAATGTTCATGAAAGCTTTATTCAAAATAGCACACGCACACACACACACACACACACAAACACAAAAATATCCAAGAGGAGAATAGATAAATTGTGGAACTTTTGTATAGCAGAATACTACTCAGCAATAAAAAGCAAGGAGGTATTCTGCTTTATATGCAAGAAATGGATATATTTCAAAAACAATATGCTATGTAAGAAAAGCCAGAAACACACACGAAATACACACGTCTGCTCCATTTATATGAAGTTTAAAAATAGGCAAAACTAAAATAGGAAAAGTGGGTCCCTGGAATGGGAAGTTGGATGAACTAGGAACGGGCACGTGGGAGTTTTCTCAGGATGGATAAATTATATCTTAATAGGTGTGTGGGTTATACAGGTGTTTGTATTGTCAAAACCCCCTGAACTGTATAACACTTAATGTCTGCATTTCACAGTATGTATAATAGACATCATTTTTAAAAATTAGAAGAAAACAATTATAATTTCTTGTAAAAATCATTCAGCCAGGATCCTTTTAGAAATAAAAATGATTATCACGTTAAGAATGTAGGCTTTTAGGTGATATTTTAAAGTTTTTGCTTCCACTATCTATTCAGCAATTATTGAGTACCTACTCTGTGTCTGTCATCGTCCTAGGCATTTTGAACACATCAGTGAGCAAAACAGGCATCAATCTAACAATCTATAGGAGGAGAGAGGAAGACAGAAAATCAGGAAAACCGTAATAAATAAGTAAATGGTGTAGTGCTTAAAAAACTGAGAAGTTCTATGAAAGAAAGAAAGCCTGAAATGTTGTCATATTGTGCTCGAGCTGCATGACATGAGTGTTTAAAAAGTTATAGATATACCTATATTTACTAATTAGTAGTTTTTGTCCTTAGTAATTGATTGATAATGCATTAGAAGCATTCCAGAAACAGGGGTGTGTGTGTGTGTTTGTGTGTGTGTGTGTGTGTGTGTGTGCTGGTTTATCTTCTTGCTTTATTCCTTAATATTTAATGCCTGAATAAACACATATCAAAATGTCACTTGGGGGGGGTGAAAAGGTTGGTTTCAAGGACATTGTGTTCAATGTTAATCGCATCTCATGTGCTACTGAGTCATAGCCACATTGAGTTATCAAGTTAAAGAGCAGCCCTTTTTGTCTTCTGTATAAAAGACAAGCTGCTCAAATGTTACAGAATTCAGACACCCAAGTCATTAAATGTGGTTGTACATAAAAGATGCAGCACTGATAATTCAAAATAGACAAGAAGAATGTGCTCGAGAAATAATTCTTCTACAAGTCATAATATCTGGCACAAAACATAAATAAAGCCCTATTTTTCTCCTTCAGTGCCCTGCCGTGAAGGAGTCACTGAGCCAACTTGTTATCTGCCAGTAACAGCGAGTTTTGGGAAGGCCTTCAGCTATGGAGTGACTCTTTCTGTATTTTTTAACAAGACATAGAGAATACAAGAAATCCCCCAACAAAAAGCAATAGCACCAACAATTCAAAAGGCTCTGAGATGAAATTATCCAACATTCTGAACAATGAAGCCCTGTGTTGTTTTTCTATAGCTAAAAACAAACCCGAAATAAAGTGTTTTTAATGTCTTGTTCTTATTTGTTGTTCTTAATTACATATCTTGGAAAAATCCATCTCTAATCAAGCTCTATAGATATACTAATGGACCTCCAATCCTAAATCTATATGGTATGAGACGATTCTTTCATGATAACGTGTGTCTTTGCCAGCTACAGCTTATGCTTTCCTCCCTCTTTGCCTGTGCGTATATGAATCTGCTCACTTGGACGGCTTGCTGAAATACTACCTACATTTCTAGTTCCCATTCAAATCCTTTTCCTGGATGAAGTCTTCTTCAACCAACAAAAACCAGAAGTAACTTGCCCCCCACCCCTACCCCTTCAGCTCACACAGCATGATTTTCAGTCCCACTTATCTGGTCTAGAATTGTACCAGCACATTTCCTGACTACAACGACCTCTCTTGGAGGCTCATAGCCCAGTTAGAGAAAGAATCGTAGGCTACACACAGACCCCAGTTAAAACTCAGATTGCATTCTTGAAATTCTCAAAATTGAATTGCAAATTTTGTTATTAGAGCTATTATGAATAATGATTCTTGGCCAGCCCATAAAAGCTCATCTAGCCCATATAACACTTGAAGTATAGTATTCATAGGACCCTTTTCAAAATTATTTTCCTGAAAACATATATTTTCTCAGAAAAAAATATTTTATATGATTTTGTTCTACTCATACAATGCCAGCATGAGTTGATCAAAAATGTTTAGGTGATCAAAAAATGTTTAAGTGGTTGTTGATGATGAAAGATTCTATCAAATCCCACGAATTGGTGTATGTCTTCCTAAGGAATCCACAGGATGATCCTCCCCTATGGTTCCTGAGTCTCTACTCAGCAGCTTCTGTGAAACCCCATATGAATTTCAAATGCTGCATTCTTTCTATCACTTGAGAAAACATCTGGAAGGGTGCAGTGAGGAAGCTAGGTATTGACCATATGGTGGAACCATCTTACCCAGCTTCCTAGATATTTCTACTAAAGGGATTTGGGCTTGTTTTAAGCTATTAAATAGAGTCAACATGCTGCTTCATTTGGGTTGGAGTCACAAAAGCACAAAAGTTTTAATAAGATAATGCTATTTGGCCCTTTTAGCATCTTCTCTCATGCTGCTCATGTACTAAAGCATTCAATAGCAAAGGTGTTTAAAGATAAAGCAGAGGTACGCCTGGGTGGTCCAGTCAGTTAAGCATTTGACTTTTGATTTCAGCTCAGGTCATGATCTCAGGGTTGTGAGATAGAGCCCCTCATCAAGCTCCGCACGGGGCATGGAGCTTACTTGAGATTTTCTCTCTCCCTTGCCCTCTGCTCCTCCCCCCTCCCCCCTCCTTCTCTTAAAAAAAAGGTAAAGCAGAAGGAAAATATCTGGTTCATATATGGGTGGCTTCAATCTGAAAAATGTCAATAAAAATATGGAAATAACAAAGAGTTGGAAATGAAGGAGATTACAAAAATTAAGCTAGTTTTCTGCTCATTTCCTTTTCCTTCTATTCCTTTTAGATGAGCCTAGATTTTTCCTTAGTAATCAATGCAGTTTGTGAAAACACAATCTTTCTCTGAAAGCCCAGTTCTGTGGCAGAAATTAAGAGTTTCTCTTACCTCTTAGTTCCCCCATATCCAGAGTTGTACCAAGTTGTTCTAATAAAGCAACTCTTGCTGCATTCTTTTTGTGTTTCTTGCCATCATAATGTTGCTGGGCCATGAGAGGATTGTTAAACCAGGCTGCACAGAGCCCACAGTATCTGTCTGAATCTCTTCTTTGATAGGGAGACGCAACCACTGGAGCAGTGTCCACCCTTGGAGGCTTAAGTGAGTTCAGGGGTGTTGCTGTGAAGGAAAACAACCAGAGAGAACCACAGGCCAGGTTAGTCCATTACTGAGTACACTCATTTTCAATAGCTGAAGATGGAAGAGTCTCATGTTCATTCTAGAGCTGGAAATCCAGAGTTTACTGAAAGCAGGAAAATGATTTTTGCCAGTCCTCATTTTTGAAGCTGGAAAACAACTGAAAATTCCTAATTTATTGAGATCAGATTTTTCACATTGTTCTGTTTAAATCTGATAGTTTAGGAGGCCATCCCTTAGGTAAAAATGAAGATTTTCAAAAATAAACTCTTGGAGGTAAGGGAGGAATCCATTAATCAAATTGCAGCCAAAACTTAAAGTAAACATTGAACAAGAATGGCTTGAAAGATTCTGAATGAATGAATTAGACACTTGTATGTTATACCTGGAAATAACCAATAAATAAAGGATTTGCCCAAGGGATAGAAGCAGCTCTTTCAGTTAAAAGGATTGTATCAGTTGACAAAATCATGCTAATTTTATTGCCAGTTTCTTCTGTTTAATGTGATAGGTTATTTTCAACTATACCTGCTAAAATTGATGTTGAAAGTACAATATTGTTTTAAAAGACCAAAAGACAGTGTAGAACAGATGTTGCTTATCTAAACTGAAAAGGCATAACATCACTATTTTAAGGTTGCACAGCCCCAGCTATTAATTTAACACATTCCATTGTGAGCTTTCAGTTACTTTTGGCCCAGAAGCAAAAAAGAACCTAACTTGAAGGAGTTTACTAACAGAAAGTAAAAATAACTTCTTTCTGTATTACAATATACAATTTGCTTTCATCCTCACAGTAACAATGACTAAGTTACTGTTCCATATCTCACAGGATGGACTTCAGAGATGCTGAATCATTCACTGGATGATGACATATCTAGTTATGGTAAAGGCAGGACTCCAAACCAAATCCTTAATTTCCAAGGCCCATGTTCCTTACAATACCTCTAAGACCCGTGCTCGCTTCGGCAGCACATATACAATACCTCTAAGACCCTTTTTATACTTCTTAATAGGCAATTTTATAATAAGCAAATTTATATATTCTTCTAGACCTCAATCATCTTTGTTCTATATAGAATTTAATTTAATTTTGGAAAAAGGTTCTAATCCAAAATGTTTTACAAAAGAAAAAGCAATTTAAATTCTCATAAGGCCCATTAGTCACAATTATAGCAGTACCTTCTGCTCTGTAGGAGTGCAGTTGGCAAAACCATGAATATTAGGGTCATTCCAAGGAAAAGCTGAAATCTGGAACATCAATAACAAGTAAACACTTAATCAACTCCCCGAGCTTTCAAATCAGTTTAATGTGGGCTTTTTTCTTTCAGATTAAATAACAGATATATAAATAAATACTTGCTAAATAACATTTTGATTCAAGAAATGATTGGTATTGTAGCAATATCTTGAAAAAGTCTTTTCTTCTCTATCCAGAGATTTCATCAGATAGGGAAGTTTTAGCTAGCTTAGATGAAACTAAATGATACTATTTCTATTGGGACTTAGAGAAGTAGTATGTCTTTTAAAAGCCTCATTGCCAGATTCAGTCATATATCACCATGTGAAAATAAAGCTCAAAAGTGGGCCATAACACCCCAGCAGCCACCCAGTATCATCTGTTATGACTTAGAAATGCTAATAAAAGCTACAAAGTTCACCCGTATGTAAAAGGACTTCTACCCACTTTTCTGAAGAAAATTGAATCTTGCTTCCAAAGTTTCCTGCAACCTTATCAATTTCTGAGGATTTATATCCATCTATTGTTTTTTATGGCAATGGAAAACCTATCAAATGTCTGCCATCAGAATGAATGTTGACTCTTGAAGCATAACTTACTTTTCTCTAAACTGGGCCCTAAAAAAACATCTGAGTCAATTTTATCTATTGACACCCTACATACCACTTCTGGCAGGAGTGATGCAAAATAGAATATCCATCAAATAAGATAATCTTATCTTTCACACAAGAAAGTAAGTTAATGCTGCATCTGTATTGTAGCTTCTTCTCCTTAATACAGCTCCAAAGTTTAATTTTTCTTATGCTCTATTTCCAGCTGTCACCAATCTCAACCCAGTTTATATTTCCTACAAAGGCAGCAACATGAGGGAGTGGAAACCACCTTGACTCAAAGTCAGAAATCAAGATTGGGTCAGACTCCATCACCCACCAAGCTGTGTGACCTTTGGCAAACCTCTGATGTCTCTGGTTTCCACAAGGCTAAAATTCAGGGTCACCATTTCTTTAAAACCCATAGTGTAGGGATGGAACAAATTATAGAAGCTCTCTCTCACTCTTTTATGGTTTTGACTGGATGTCAAATAGTGAGGTTATATGGGAAGAGAGCAGTTTCCAGGTAATAATGCTAAATCTGTGTGTGAGCATGGATCATAATACCCATAGTTCTTTGGCAAAAGTATATAATCCTAATAAAATGAATACAAAGTAGGGCAAAGATTACTGTTTGGTTTGAAACATGTTTATGACAAAATAGTTTAGCTGATGTATAGTTTATTGTTATTTAAATTTCATGTTTTATATTTTTATTTTAATTGCAAAAATATTTACCTAAATATTGACTTTACCTCCTCTCTTTACAACTTAAAACCAAGAGTTCATTCATCAAAACCAGTAGTTTTCAACCTTGGGCAAACATTAGACTCAGGAGGAACTTTAAGAATCTCTATGTCCAGGCTGTCCCCAGACCAATTCTGTTCAATTACATTAGAATCTTGGGGTAGGAGCCAGGCATCAGGATGCTTTAATGCCCTCTTCCCACACCACCCGGTCCATGTTTCCAAAGTACAGCTAATGTTGAGAAGCATTGATACAAATATTGCCAGTCTTTGTTTGAAAATGACTGTACGATAGTCCTCCTAGATCTTCAAATAAAAGAAAGTCACATACTACATCCCACAGCAACAGGGCCAATTATTTTGTAGGCAGTGACTGAAATGCCACATCTTTATCTATGAAGCAGAAGGAAATAATAATCACTTGGCATTTTTTTAAAACCCTGATCAATTTCTCCATTTCTCCAAGATATAAAAGTTTCTCCATAATAGCAGCTAATGTTATAAATTAATATTATAAAAGTTAAATAACAATTCTGATCCCTTATCCCAAGCAGAAACTCATACACATATTGAGCTGCTGAGGCACTGTACTGCCTACCTTTGACTGGCACCATCTCCAGCCTGGTCTACCATCCCTCTCCTCCTAGCTAAACACCTGCCCCGCAGGGTGCTGTTCAGTCCCATCTGCTCTGTGAAGCCTTGACAACCCAAGCAAGAAGTAGTTCTCCCTCCTCTAAACCCAAAGCACTTATTAACCGCACAATTCATTTGACATTTCTTAAATAGCGCCTTATAATCTTAGTTGTGTACACCTGTGCGTATATGTGTGCATGTATAAAGGAAATTAGATCATAACACTTACACTTCAATACTTGATATTTTGGTGTGTGCTGTCTTCTCTAATACATGTCCACAATCCCTTGTTTCAACTCAGAAAAAAATCAAAAGCCTCTAAAATTCAAATTTTTCTTCATGATTCATTTTTTATTAAAACCTGACCTGAATTCAGAAGAGGCTATTTATAGTCTTTATAGAAATATATATATAGTTTATATAAATACTACATATATATTTATATAAGTATATATGAATATAAATTTATAAATAAATTAAATAAAAATAAGTAAATAAAATGTGAATAAAATGTATAATATATAGGGCGCCTGGGTGACTCAGTCGCTAAGCGTCTGCCTTCGGCTCAGGTCATGGTCCCGGAGTCCTGGGATCGAGTCCCACATCGGGCTCCCGGCTCAGTAGGGAGCCTGCTTCTCCCTCTGACCCTCTCCCCTCTCATGCTGTTTCTCTGTCTCTCTCTCTTTCTATCAAATAAATAAATAAATAAAATCTTTAAAATATATATATAATATATATATGATATATAATCACTTAGTGTAAACATACATACATGTTGCAATAGAATTTATTGTCTCTAAACATAGAGTTCTGTCTTAGATCTATTGAAACATAATATATGGTATCTGTACCTAGTTACATACCTAAAATCCTAAAATTTCTGATTCTCAAAATACATTCAGCCCCCAGTATTTTGAACAGAAGATGATGGATCTGGATGTTATAAATTAATTTTATTAATTAATCTACACTTGGGTATGTTGCCTTTTTCAGAGTAACTAAAATAAACTCAAGTTGTTCTAATACTTGAGACAATCTAAACAAGTCAGTCTCCAAAACTTGATTTCTAAGAATTACCTGACATCAATCATTTTCAATATCCCTTTTATGTCTTGCATAATGTTTGTCAAGAAGCAAGTTCTCAACAGCTATTTATAGACTGTTGGCTAAGTTATCTTGACTAATAGTGTAGAATAATATGCATCTCAGGTGCCTGGGTGGCTCAGTTGGTTAAGCGACTGCCTTCGGCTCAGGTCATGACCCTGGAGTCCCAGGATCGAGTCCCGCATTGGGCTACCTGCTCAGCAGGGAGTCTGCTTCTCCTTCTCCCACTCCCCCCTCTTGTGCTCTCTCTCTCACTCTCTCTCTCTCAAATAAATAAATAAAATCTTTAAAAAAAAAAAAAGAATAATATGCATCTCAGTCCTATATTTGTTTCTTCCTGGTAGAATAACCCCAGTTGATGTAAGGACAAAAATACTTCCAGTGCACCCGGTGTGTGCCTCTCTCAGAACACTTCCTCACTCTGTAATGTAACAGTGCGTACAACCAGACTCTTCATGAGTCAGCATGTTGCATGATGCCACTCACATAATGTATATAGCCCATGCCTTTTGCTAAATGAATGAATGGATGGATGGATGCTCTTTGCATTAGAAGTGAATAAAATACTGGTAACCAAGAGTTTTCTTGTTTCTTCTAAATTGTGTCATTTAGGGCTTGAATACTAGTCATATAAACATAAATACTAGCAACCCAGTGACAAGATTCTGGGTAGAGGTGTGTGTGGGGGGGGTGAAGGCTAAATTGTAGAAAGGCAACATACCCAAGTGTAGACACACATCCCAGTCTCCCTGTCGTGGATTCAACTGGATATACAGGAAGTCAGTATTATCTCAAATTTCTATTTGCTGGGGTGGCCTATTTCTACGTATTTTTTAGAGAGTTCAAATTATGCACGTCATTCTGGAAATTTTACTTTCAAACAGGAAACCATTTACTCTGTTCTTTTAGCGCGGCATCTAAACTCCTCACTCTAAGCTTCTGGCTCAGTACCACATCCCAGTTTGCCTGGAACTGACAAGGTTTGTAGGACATGGGACTTTCAGTGCTAAAACAGGGACAATCCAAGACAAACTGGAATGAGTTGGCCACCCTAGCTTCTGGGGTCAGACCTGATTTAACATCACACCAGAGAGAGGGATTAGTAAAAATTTTGGAAATAATTGCTTGGGAGACTAGAGCAGGTCTTCTTTCAACCAACCAGACAGGATCTAGCAATAGATCTCAAACCTTTACTTGTCAGATCACCACATGGGTGTCCTTAGCCAGAGAAGGGGATAACACAGTCAGCAGGCAACAGTATTCTCACCTGCCTGTCTGCCCTCTGGACCATGGCCTCAGAGTGCACTTCAACTCCAAAATGTGCAACTTTCACTGACATTCCCTACTCTCTCTCTCTCCCCCCATCTCTCCTCTCCCTTCCTCCCTTGTCCTTTTCTTTCTTCCTCTTGCACTCATTCCTGATGCTTTCTAGGCTTTAGGATAACAAAAATTAGTCCATCCTCACAAAGGACTTACCGAAATAGTTCCAGGAATTTATGTCTTTTAAAGTATGTGGCTTTCTCACCTAAGGTGTTCTTATCCATAACATTAATTCTTCAAGTTTGTATGATATTGTGCAGTTTATTCCATTCTGTCTGTTCCATGTATTTTCTTATTTAAGTTGTCCCCAAATCCTGTTTTACCAATGAGGCAGCTTGAAGCTCAGGGAGATAAGTCAACTATCACAGGGCCCCCTAATTAATAAGCAGCAAAGACAATGGCAAAGACCAGATCTTTTGACACAAAGACCAAGCACCATATTTTAATGCCAACTAGTTTCTAGTAATTCTGAGGAAGTGATAGGTCAAATAAACAAACAGATTAACTCTAGAGTCAGAACACATTTCCCAGGCTTCAACATCTGTTCTCAGTGGGGATTATTTGGAAATATGCATTTTCTCTAAAACAATTTTTCCAGTTGTCAGTCCCTATGATCAACAGTCTTTCCTTTTTTCTCTTTTTTCCTACCCTAAATCAAATTAATTACAGTAGGAATCCTTTAGCAAGTATCACTTTTTGGGGGGTTTGGTTTTTATTGTTGTTGTTGTTTGTTTTTGTTTTTTTGGTTTTGTTTTTTTTGCAAATGCTGTTGATAATTAAATTTGACTGGGCCACCCAGCTCCTGGCTGAGGAGACAGATGTCAGTGTGGATGGACTCAGTCTTCCAGCCTCTTCTGCTGGTAAATGCCTCAACTCGCTGTAAACTGAAAAGTCGAGGCTCAAATGTACATTTTCTTTGTATCTCTAGCAGAGGACAGGGCCTCTTGTGATGAATAAAGGAAGAAAAGGACTAGTAAATTTCAGTTAATATCAATTTGGTGGATCTTCATGTTTTCATAAATGGCTTATGATAGCTACATTTTAAATCTTGAATGGTTTCGTTAGACTTTACAGGGTTTAAAACAAGTTAGATGTTCATATGTGGGGATAGATGAAATAAATTGTGGGCATCTATACTCTGAAACACCACAAAACAATTGAAAACACATTTTAGAAAAAAAAAATATTTAGTGACCTGGAGAAATGCTCAGGATATAATGTAAACTAAACTGTGTTTATATGTAGGGTGCAAACCTAATTACTTATTACTAAATTATACACACCCACCTATTTAAAACTATATAAAGATCAGAAGGCTATAAATCAAGCTCATAGCAATGGTTATTTCTTAGTTGTGGATTACGGTGATTTGTTTTATACTAGAGGATATACACTCTTGATGCAGAGGGAAAACAATTTTATTCTACAACTTACATATAGGCCACATTTCATGCTAACTTGTTTTAGTGCAAAGTGGAGAAAACACTGCTTAGGGGACGTGTGGTGCCACAATGGGGTCTTAAATCACAGAAAATTTTATTTGCAGTGATTTATTTATTAATTTATTGTTGATTTGGGGGAAAGTGGATTGGGAGAAAACTGGCTCTGTCAGAATATGATGTAAAAGCCCCAGCTTCTCCTATTTCTACAAAGGATACAAGGGAAAGCTGTTTTCCCACTGTATGGCAGACCCCAAAATCACTCTCGTTATTCAGATAAAATGAAGTAACACTCTTCCTTCTAATATGTTTGGAAGTGAATTCCGCTATCCAAGACTGCAAGATAGAAAAATCCATGTGCTATTTCTTTTATGCCTTGAAGGAAATTAAAGAACACTGTAAAATATTTCATGTTCCAAAATACATGCCATTAAACACTTCCTGAGAATAAACAAATGTGAGGATAATTTAACAGAACCATCATTCCAATTCAATTTTGTATTGAAACTCTAATTATAATCAGCCTATTAACAGGAACTGCTTCCTTACCCACACTACATTCATATATCATCACTCCTCATTAATATAGTATTCATAGATCATTGATTTTCATTAATATAGAATAATTCCCTCTAGTTTCAGTCACTGATTAGGTTCTAAATATCTTAAGTATGCCTGTTTCCTGCAGAATCCTAATCTTTGAAAATGAGCCATTAAACAGAACTTTAGAGGAGATGAAAGTCCTTTTATAATTTTCTCATGTTGTTTGACAAAAGAATCCTAAAGCTGGGATATTCCATGTTCTTCCATGTGGTGAAAACAGAGGATGTAGAATGTATGTTCCACGAGGACAGGATCTTGATCTATTTTGTCTGCCGATGTATCCCAGGTCTTTAGAACCAGGCCTGGCACAAAGTATGTGTTAAATAAACCCTTGTTGAATGAGGGGAACAGTTTATTCTCCATAAAGCTATCTGTGTAAGAGAAGGAATTTTACTTTAGGAAATTCTGCTAGTAGGAAGGCATCCTCTCTGTCCAGACTGATCTTAAAAACACCTGCCACATTATGGGTATAATGCATTCATGGTGTTTGGTCTTCAAACACTATTCAGTTAAGGTGCCTTACTCCCTCTGAGTTCAGACTCAAAATCTTTGGTTTTGGCCACAGTTCCCAAACTCTGTGCAGAGGTACCCTGGGATGATGCAGTAAGCATACAGGGGAACCATAAGATTATTTAAAATTCTGAGAAAAGCATAGAGACATCCATTAGATACCATGGGAACCACTATCTTGAGGAAGTTCACAGTTTCAACATTAGATGCTACAGTCCTTTAAATGAAGTCATATTCCTGTGAACCTGGATATTTGAGGGCTCATCTAGCCAACCAGTGAGGAACAGGAAACAAAGGTGACAATGTCCAATCTAATCCAAAGATTTGAGAAGTTATGCGGTGTCCAACAGGCAAATGCATCCATTAGTAAATGTGGTTATTTAAGGATGAAATACAAATATTAACTTTTCCTTCAATATGTGCTGGATGAGTTATTAGAACATAAATACTTATTAAGTTGTTTGGACACTAAGAGTTATGACATCATCCTAGTATATTTGCTTATTGGTTGAGCAAGAATCAATGGCCTGCTAATTGGGCACTGCTGGAAATACCCTTCCTCATGAACCTCGGATAAGAGGCAGAGTCACAGAGGGCAGAGTGGGTTTCCCTGACAGGGATTCATTGATTCACTGGCACCCCCATGTCCAAGCCAGCAGATGCCATCCTTAGAGGGAGGAGATGAACAGCATCACCCAGATCAGACAGTGTTGGCAGAGTGGGGGAGGACCAGTGAGGTGAAACCTGAGGACTGGTACCAGCTTTTATTCTTTCATTCTGCTGCCACCATCCCTCACTTCACCTAATCTATACCCCATGCTCACGGATGGGAATGATTTACTTATCCAGCAGCATCAGCTATTCAACTAGAGAGCCAGCTTCCTGGATCATTTCTTATATCCTATGAATATTTATGGAGGATTCAAAGATGAAAAAAGCAACCAGTTCCAGAAGCACAGCAGAGATAAAGTACAGGCTAAGTTCAGAAGTAGACAGAGAGAGAGAGGGTGGCCTTTTGGACTGAGCTGAAGGAAGCTGAAACCTTAGAAGTCATTTTGGAGAAGTTGGTACTGATACTATCCCCTGAAGAGAACGTGTGTATCTCTACTTCACCCTCAGCTAGCATGCTTCCCTAATCAGGTTTCCCCACTCAACCTGAGTGTTCAGTAACCTTAAGCATATATCCCTAAAAGTAACATTGTCCTTAATAACCCACAGTTTGCAGGTTACAAAAATTGCCTCTACTTCATATTTAAAACTAAATGAATATGAATATTACCAATCATATATTTTGCATGTATCTATTTGGATTTAATCTAGAAATAAAGTACTTTTTATTTTATTTATTTTTATTTTTTTATTGTTATGTTAATCCCCATACATTACATCATTAGTTTTAGATGTAGTGTTCCATGATTCATTGTTTGTGCATAACACCCAGTGCTCCATGCAGAACATGCCCTCTTTAATACCCATCACCAGGCTAACCCATCCTCCCCCCCTCCCCCCCGAAACCCTCAGTTTGTTTTTCAGAGTACATCGTCTATCATGGTTCGTCTACCCCTCCGATTCCCCCCCTCCTGCTACCTTCTTCTTTTTTTTTCTTAACATATATTGCATTATTTGTTTCAGAGGTACAGATCTGAGATTCAACAGTCTTGCACAATTCACAGCGCTTACCAGAGCTCATACCCTTCCCAGTGTCTATCACCCAGTCACCCCATCCCTCCCACCCCACCCCCTACTCCAGCAACCCTCAGTTTGTTTCCTGCGATTAAGAATTCCTCATATCAGTGAGGTCATATGATACATGTCTTTCTCTGATTGACTTATTTCGCTCAGCATAATACCCTCCAGTTCTATCCACGTCATTGCAAATGGCAAGATCTCATTCCTTTTGATGGCTGCATAATATTCCATTGTATATATATACCACTTCTTCTTTATCCATTCATCTGTTGATGGACATCTTGGCTCTTTCCACAGTTTGGTTATTGTGGACATTGCTGCTATAAACATCGGGGTGCACGTACCCCTTCGGATCCCTAGTTTTGTATCTTTGAGGTAAATACCCAGTAGTGTAATTGCTAGATCATATGGTAGCTCTATTTTCAACTTTTTGAGGAACCTCCATACAGTTTTCCAGAGTGGCTGCACCAGCTTGCATTCCCGCCAACAGTGTATGAGCGTTCCCCTTTCTCCGCATCCCCGCCAACATTTGTCATTTCCTGACTTGTTCATTTTAGCCATTCTGACTGGTGTGAGGTGGTATCTCAATGAGGTTTTGATTTGGATTTCCCTGATGCCAAGCAGTGTTGAGCACTTTTTCATGTGTCTGTTGGCCATTTGGATGTCTTCTTTGGAAAAATGTCTGTTCATGTCTTCTGCCCATTTCTTGATTGGATTCTTTGTTCTTTGGGTGTTGAGTTTGATGAGTTCTTCATAGATTTTGGATACTAGCCCTTTATCTGTCATGTCATTTGCAAATATCATCTCCCATTCTGTCGGTTGTCTTTTGGTTTTGTTGACTGTTTCTTTTGCTGTGCAAAAGCTTTTTATCTTGATGAAGTCCCAATAGTTCATTTTTGCCCTTGCTTCCCTTGCCTTTGATGATGTTTCTAGGAAAAAGTTGCTGCGGCTGAGGTCGAAGAGATTGCTGCCTGTGTTCTCCTTTAGGATTTTGATGGACTCCTGTCTCACATTGAGGTCTTTCAACCATTTGGAGTCTATTTTTGTGTGTGCTGTAAGGAAATGGTCCAGTTTCATTCTTCTGCACGTGGCTGTCCAATTTTCCCAACACCATTTGTTGAAGAGACTGTCTTTTTTCCACTGGACATTCTTTCCTGCTTTGTCAAAGATTAGTTGGCCATAGAGTTGAGGGTCCATTTCTGGGCTCTCTATTCTGTTCCATTGATCTATGTGTCTGTTTTTGTGCCAGTACCATACTGTCTTGATGATGACAGCTTTGTAATAGAGCTGGAAGTCCAGAATTGTGATGCCACCAGCTTTGCTTTTCTTTTTCAACATTCCTCTGGCTATGCGGGGTCTTTTCTGGTTCCATACGAATTTTAGGATTATTTGTTACATTTCTTTGAAAAAAGTGGATGGTATTTTGATGGGGATTGCATTGAATGTGTAGATTGCTCTAGGTAGCATTGACATCTTCACAATATTTGTTCTTCCAATCCATGAGCATGGAACGTTTTTCCCTTTCTTTGTGTCTTCCTCAATTTCTTTCATGAGTATTTTATAGTTTTCTGAGTACAGATTTTTTGCCTCTTTGGTTAGATTTATTCCTAGGTATCTTATGGTTTTGGGTGCAATTGTAAATGGGATCGACTCCTTAATTTCTCTTTCTTCTGTCTTGTTGTTGGTGTATAGGAATGCCACTGACTTCTGTGCATTGATTTTATATCCTGCCACTTTCAAAAAATAGAAATGGAAGGAAACTTCCAAACTCATTTTATGAGGCCAGCATTACCTTGATCCCAAAACCAGACAAAGACCCCATCAAAAAGGAGAATTACAGACCAATATCCCTGAGGAACATGGATGCAAAAATTCTCACCAAAATACTAGCCAATAGGATCCAACAGTACATTAAAAGGATTATTCACCACGACCAAGTGGGATGTATCCCTGGGCTGCAAGGTTGGTTCAACATCCGCAAATCAATCAACGTGATACAATACATTAACAAAAGAAAGGACAAGAATCATATGATCCTCTCAATAGATGCAGAAAAAGCTTTTGACAAAGTATAGCATCCATTCTTGATCAAAACTCTTCAGAGTATAGGCATAGAGGGTACCTCAATATCATAAAAGCCATTTATAAAAAACCTACAGCGAATATCATTCTCAATGGGGAAAAACTGAGAGCTTTCCCCCTAAGGTCAGGAACACGGCAGGGATGTCCACTATCACCACTGCTATTCAACATAGTATTAGAAGTCCTAGCCACAGCAATCAGACAACAAAAAGAAATCAAAGGCATCCGAATCGGCAAAGAAGAAGTCAAACTCTCACTCTTTGCAGATGATATGATACTTTATGTGGAAAACCCCAAAGACTCCACCCCAAAACTGCTAGAACTCATACAGGAATTCAGAAATAAAATACTTTTTATTAACTGCCACTTGGAAACTATTAAATCTGAAGGTCCAATGCTATTCTGAGTTAGCTCTATAAAACCACAAAGCAACTCTAGAACTCCTTGAGGTCTTCTAAGACAGATGGAGCTCCTTTGCTCCATCATGTTAGGTACTCCCAACCGTTGAATCAAGAGAATCCAGGGTGCCAAATGCTAAGGCAAGAAGGTTCTCCAATCCCTACAAGTTTAAAGACCATTTCCTTACACCACTGCTTCTCATATTAAGCAATGAAGTTGGTGGGCAGAGGATGATTGCAAATAAAGAAAAGGTTTTAGGCTAGATAAGACTTTGCAAATCAATGTTAGAAAATCTTTAGGTTAATTTAGTCCCTCGGGGAACAGAGGCCAACCCAGAGCCTGAATTATTTAAATGTATCATCCCTAATTGTTCATTTAACTATGGCTTGACCACAAATTGCATACTTCATTGTTGCCATGCAGACACAGCCAAAAGGGAGTGCATGAGAGAGAATATAAATGATTTCTATTGAAGAATTTTTAGGACAAGGGTGCCATTAACAGCTAATGAAGGTGACGCTGCTTAAAATTTGCAACTGCAAGTGTGCTCCACAGACCAAGAGCATCAACATCACGTGGCAGTTTACTGGAGATGCAAATCTCAGATCCCACCCTGGACCACTAGATGAGACTCAACATTTAGGAGAGTTTCAGGTGACTGGTATGCAAATTAAATTTGGAAAGCACTGGATTAGAATCAGCGGTTCTCAGCCCACCTGAACACTTATGGACTCTAGGCCCCACCCAAGCCAATTAAATCAGAATCCCTGGGGCTGGAGCTGAGCAATGGCAGGCTTTAAAGCTTTGCAGGTGCTTCTAGTGTGCAGCCAGGGTTAGGAATGATCAGATTGGAGGGACAGCACCTGGCATGAACCTCATTTTACTTCCATCTTATGTATTGTATTTTTATGTTTCATTTGTATTTTTATGTTTCATTTGTTCAAATCTATGTACTGGCACCATGTTCTACAGTAGCATACAACACTAGTCCTCATGCAGCTTGAAATCTAGAATGGAAATACTTTTTTTTAATGGAAATACTTTTTGTTAACTCACAGGACTATTTTATTAAGTTGCATTAATTCTACAGAAGCCTATTTATTCAAAAAATCATAAGAGGCAGCAGATAGAAAATAATAGGTTTTGAAATAAAATCAAACTAGATTTAACTCAGGATAGGATGACTTTCTGCAGTGAAAATATTTCCTAAAATAAAATGGGGCTAATGGTTCAATCTCGCTATCTCTGTTGTGCCTGCTTGATAAAAGTTAGTTCCCAGAATCCTGACCACAGAAAAAATGAAGACCGGAACCAAGATTTCCTAACTCTTAAGTCATGTTTTCCCATGTCCCATGCTGACATCAGTTATGCCAAATTGACAGAGCCTGCCCTCACACAGACCAGGAACATAGTGAGCATGAGACAAGGGAGTGTGTGGGAAGACTAAGTCAGAAAAGCTCACTTGCTGGTCATGAAACATTCATGTATCTGGTCACAAGTTTGTGGTGACTACAGCAATCTAAGATTCTTTCAAAGCGATCCAGGATGGATTGTAGAATGCTAGGAAGTAGAGAGAAGAGCCAGAGAGGTGGCTTAAGGAAGAAAGGTGTATGAGTAATAAAGGATTTGGGATTACTGAGCCAGAAGAGGAGAAGCTGAAGCATTACTTAATAACACTTGAGACACATAGAGGATTACAGAATTTAGACTGATGGCCAGCTGTTTTTCCAAAGCTGCTAAAAAGGAAAAACAGACTGAGCCTGAATGGTAGGCCTTTAGAAGACAAGAAGCTTAAGGGAGCTGATGCATGATGTTAAGACACATTTACTGCCCCTGGAGTGGGTAGCTGAGGAAGGTTTGTACCCAGTGGTGAAGGGGAGAACATTTAAACCATGCTAGATAATGGGACTTAAGAGTTAAATGGAATCTTGCTGGAAACAGAGATGGGTAAGATGGTAACTCAGGATTCTGTGAATTTCTAGGGATAACTCATTCTCCATGCTAGGCACAGGATGAAACAACATTTTTTAAGGCAAAACTCTTGAATATTAAATCATCAAGATTAGGCAGATGTATGGGCATCTTTCTTTCTGACTCTATATTTTGACTAAAAATGATCTCCCCTTTGTGTTAAGAAAGATCAAGTAAAATGTTCACGTATATGCCACAGTTAGTTCTTGCCTCCCCCGTCCAGCAGCATGCTTGATATATGAGTTTTACTAACTGAAAATGAAAGGTCCAGGTATTAAGATTTCATCAGCTCTGTTGACTGAAAAGCAAAATGAAGCTGATAATCATTAGCACTTTACACTAATCAAGATATAATTAGAGCAGGAATTCCTGAGTACACCTTTAACTCCAGTCTCCTGCTTCTCAGTTATGAAATATCAACAGGTGGTGTAGAGCAACAATCATGCCTACAAATGACTGAGGACTCTCCCAGAGACCTCCATATCTCTCAGCTCCGAGGACAGCACTCAGAACTCTCAGACCACATCTTTAGCCAGTATCACCAACAGTAAGAATGGCTGCAATTCGTGGTACCTCAAAGTGGTCAAAATCCTCTTGAAAACCTAGATGGATTCATGACGGCAATAGGACTCAACAATGTGTGCATTCAGCAGACAATTAGCAGGAAATCCTACACAAGAGAAGCAGTTTCTCTGACGGCTGAGAGTAAAGTAAGAAAACACAAAATTTAATCTTTTCTAGCTTTCAGATAAATAAATTGGTTTGGCATCTATGTCATATGACAATTTATATAGCAGAATAACCTACTGAGAAATTAAGTAATTGTCTTATGTTCCAATAGACCCACTTCATAAAAGTGAAAGGTGTTTTCCATTGCATTCCAAAATGGGGGTTAAGCCTTGAAGTCTGGCTTTCCCCACCCCCAGGACAGAATAAAGGGATGCACTTATTCTGAGCTACCTAAAGAGCAAAGGAATCTGAGTGTCAAAGAAGGGTGTGCTTTCTGATATCAGGAAAGGAATTGTCTTATTAGGGGCTGGGGAAAAAGAGGGTTGCAAGTATGGGTAGAGACCTGGGCATCTTAAAAACAGTATGTCTAAGGTGGCAGGACATCCCCCAGAAATGTACATAATGGAGCCTTGGCCTTCTTTTTTTATTTTATTTTATTTATTTATTTGACAGAGAGAGACACAGCGAGAGAGGGAACATAAGCAGGGGGAGTGGGAGAGGGAGAAGCAGGCTTCCCGCTGAGCAGGGAGCCCAATGCAGGGCTCGATCCCAGGACCCTGGGATCATGACCTGATCTGAAGGCAGACGGTTAACGACTGAGCCACCCAGGTGCCCCAAGCCTTGGTCTTCTTTTTCATAGCCTCACTTGACACAAAGGGGATGAAACCATCAGTGGAAGTCTCTGACATGAAGGAATATGTCAACCTGTGAGGGAGACAGCTAAGTTGAGATTCACTTCTGAGGAAGCCCTGGGGCTTCACCCACAGCCTGTGGACCAGCACACAACAGCATCCTGGGTGACCCTAAAGTAGCCAGAGCTCACAGGCTGGGAGACTTCCCTGAGGGTGCCCTTATGCCTCTAGGCCCTTGTGTGGCCCTAGAGAGGGAGGAGAGCGGACCCCAAAGAATGACCAAGACTATCCTTCTAATCCATCTTCAGGGCTAGAGGACAGGAGTAATTTACACTGATTTTCAAAATACAAAGAAATATGATATTTATTGTACTCAAGTACTATCCAGTAATTTATACTTATTGTATCTGATTATTAAGGAAACCAACCTGAGTGTTACACAAGACTTTTGAGGCTGCCACTTAAAATATACAGATATTTCAAAGGATAGAGTACAGTCTGGGACATTTACTACCAATTATTTTAGGTAGAATGCTTACTTTACAAGTGCCTTCTCAATTTCATAGGCTAGACAGTTTTCAGGTTCTTATCTTCAATGGTTGATTTAAGAGTTCTTGCCAGAAAATCTCTCACTCAGAGTTTTTTTCTGAATAGTAATGCATTCTGTGTATGGATTCCACTCCCTGACCACATCTCCTATTGTCAGTTTCAGCGTAAGCACAGTAAACTGACAATTTTATTGTTCTACTCTATTCCTTCATAAAAATGTGTTAAAGAACACTTTCCGGAATAAAGGTATAACCACATCATAAAAGGTGCTGAAATCATCAACTGTCTTATACCACTATTTGATCATCCAAAAAAGAAAAGTGAGTTTATGCTATTTAAAAGGATTTGTGAAAATCACCTAGGCAGTAGTCTCATTGTTAAAATCTTTAATTCCATTCAATCTTTGATCTCTTGTTTCTCTGGTCATCAAATATAAAATAAAAAGACAGTAGCCTTGATCTAATCATTGCTCCAAGCCTCTTGTGATCCAGTGTTCAAAAGTAGTGTCCAAAAGAAGTTAGCTGGCCTCGCATTGCTTATTTATTTAAACCCCATTTGCTGAATGATAGCGGCCTGATTCATTTGTTTTCTCTTGACAGTGTGACATCGTGGAAAGATTACTGCAAAACAAAAGAAGTCTCTTTGCCATCAACCCGTTATATCACCCTGGGCAAATGGCTTTACCTCTCTAGGCCTGTTTCCTCATCGGGAAAAGGAGATGGTTGAAACAATGATTGGTAAGCACCTTTCAGCTCTGCAATTCTATGAATCTATTACTTGTAGTTGTAAGCATTAGAAAAGCCAAAGACATCATCGGAACAAATGCATTGATCTAAAGATGACATCTTAGAACATGCCAGCTTTTCTAATTTAAAAGAAAACGCACTGCTATGAAGATCTGCCTGTTTGACAAAGTATTGTTTGCGTCTA
>NC_058404.1:37710208-37711913 GCF_002201575.2 Neomonachus schauinslandi
GCGTATGAAATCTTATATGCAAATAGGAGGTGGTGATTGAACCTGGAGTGCATATATTATTTTAAAATTTGAATTTATGTAACTTACAAACAGATCTAGAACACCCTGATCTTTATTCATTCAACAGAGAACTCAAATAAGCAATTCTGTGTCTGGCATAGAAATTTATAGAAAAGTTCCAAAGCTCTGTCTGTCTCATTTTCTGCAGGAAATAAGAAAGGAAAGAGAGAAACAAGACTGCAGAAGAAGGATATATGATAAACACACTTACACACAAGACAAGCAGAGTGGACGAGATCATTGCTTATCTGTTCCTTTTCCCATATTATTCACTGTTCCTTTTCCCATATTGTTCACTGTTCCTTTTCCCATATTGTTCACTGTTCCTACAAATACTTGATTTAAAGTTTATAAATATATCTTTGTGGCTTTGTTCCTTCCGATCATTTTAGTGAGAGCCTTAGAGTCTGAACTATGCTGTTCATTAGGTGAGCAAAAATCTGTAGATCAATTCTGAAGCATTATTTGTCACCATGTCGAAATGAAGAAAAGGTCCTAAAATGTGCAATCAGAGGCCCTGGGTTCAAGTTCCAGTTATGCTATTTTACTGCATAACATCAGGCAAGTCACTTTACCCTGCTGTCTTAATTCCGCCACAGGTAAAGTAGAGAGAATGGTACTTCAGACTTTGTGCTTTTTATGAAGATCAAGTGAAACAATGAATGTGATGTTTCTGATAGGATGTCTTTAACATTATCAGTTATGATCACTTATTTTATTATTAGTTTAGATTCTGCCCTCTCAACATCTTAGAACATCTTAGAACATGCCAGCTTTTCTAATTTAAAAGAAAACACACTGCTATGAAGATCTGCCTGTTTGACAAAGTATTGTTTGCGTCTATTAAAACAAGTATCTAGACAAGCTATGCTGGCAAACCAAATAACCTGATTCAGATGATAGAACTGCTGCAGCGTATGAAATCTTATATGCAAATAGGAGGTGGTGATTGAACCTGGATGCATATATTATTTACCATACCCTAGGATCTTTAAAATGTTATATATCTTTATTCATTTTTTAGTGATGAACAGACTTTTTGAAATGTTTTTATAGGTGTAATGAATATAACATTTGATATAGTCAATTCCTGTTATTCACAGGTAATTATGTTCCTTACAAAGTCTCCAAAGAACACTGAATAAGCAAATACCAAACCATTGCTCCTTAGGGGAAATTCAAGCTTAGGTTCCTGTGAACCTATGTCATATCTTAGTCAATTGATCAATATAGAACCTTGTTTTATGTGTGCTTCTGTTTAAAGACACCTTATTTAATATATATATATTTTTTAATTCTTATGTTAATCCCCATACATTACATCATTAGTTTTAGATGAAGTGTTCCATGACTCATTGTTTGTGCATAACACCCAGTGCTCCATGCAGAATGTGCCCTCCTCAATACCCACCACCAGGCTAACCCGTCCTCCCACCCCCCTCCCCTCTAGAACCCTCAGTTTGTTTTTCAGAGTCCATCGTCTCTCATGGTTCGTCTATCCCTCCGATTTCCCCCGCTTCATTCTTCCCCTCCCGCTACCTTCTTCTTCTTCTTTTTTTTTTTTTTTAACATATATTGCATTATTTGTTTCAGAGGTACAGATCTGAGATTCAACAGTCTTGCACAATTCACAGCGCTTACCAGA
>NC_058404.1:37712013-37725858 GCF_002201575.2 Neomonachus schauinslandi
CCACTCCAGCAACCCTCAGTTTGTTTCCTGCGATTAAGAATTCCTCATATCAGTGAGGTCATATGATACATGTCTTTCTCTATTTGACCTATTTCGCTCAACATAATACCCTCCAGTTCCATCCACGTCGTTGCAAATGGCAAGATCTCATTCCTTTTGATGGCTGCATAATATTCCATTGTATATATATATACCACTTCTTCTTTATCCATTCATCTGTTGATGGACATCTTGGCTCTTTCCACAGTTTGGCTATTGTGGACACTGCTGCTATAAACATCGGGGTGCACGTACCCCTTCGGATCCCTACATTTGTATCTTTGGGGTAAATACCCAGTAGTGCAATTGCTGGGTCATATGGCACCTCTATTTTCAACTTTCGTAGGAACCTCCATACAGTTTTCCAGAGTGGCTGCACCAGCTGGCATTCCCACCAACAGTATGGGAGGGTTCCCCTTTCTCCGCATCCGCACCAACATCTGTCGTTTCCTGACTTGTTAATTTTAGCCATTCTGACTGGTGTGAGGTGGTATCGCATTGAGGTTTTGATTTGGATTTCCCTGATGCCGAGCGATATTGAGCATTTTTTCATGTGTCTGTTGGCCATTTGGATATCTTCTTTGGAAAAATGTCTGTTCATGTATTCTGCCCATTTCTTGATTGGATCATTTGTTCTTTGGGTGTTGAGTTTCATGAGTTCTTTTATAGATTTTGGATACTATACCTTTATCTGATATGTCATTTGCAAATATCTTCTCCCATTCTGTCGGTTGTCTTTTGGTTTTGTTGACTGTTTCCTTTGCTTTGCAAAAGCTTTTTATCTTGATGAAGTCCCAATAGTTCATTTTTGCCCTTGCTTCCCTTGCCTTTGGCGATGTTTCTAGGAAGAAGTTGCTTCAGCTGAGGTCAAAGAGGTTGCTGCCTGTGTTCTCCTTTAGGATTTGGATGGACTCCTGTCTCACATTGAGGTCTTTCAACCATTTGGAGTCTATTTTTGTGTGTGGTGTAAGGAAATGGTCCAGTTTCATTCTTCTGCATGTGGCTATCCAATATTCCCAACACCATTTGTTGAAGAGACTGTCTTTTTTCCACTGGACATTCTTTCCTGCTTTGTCAAAGATGAGTTGACCATAGAGTTGAGGGTCCATTTCTGGGCTCTCTATTCTGTTCCATTGATCTATGTGTCTGTTTTTGTGCCAGTACCATGCTGTCTTGAAGATGACAGCTTTGTAATAGAGCTGGAAGTCCGGAATTGTGATGCCGCCGGCTTTGCTTTTCTTTTTCAACATTCCTCTGGCTATGCGGGGTCTTTTCTGGTTCCATACGAATTTTAGGATTATTTGTTACATTTCTTTGAAAAAAGTGGATGGTATTTTGATGGGGATTGCATTGAATGTGTAGATTGCTCTGGGTAGCATTGACATCTTCACAATATTTGTTCTTCCAATCCATGAGCATGGAACGTTTTTCCCTTTCTTTGTGTCTTCCTCAATTTCTTTCATGAGTATTTTATAGTTTTCTGAGTACAGATTTTTTGCCTCTTCGGTTAGATTTATTCCTAGGTATCTTATGGTTTTGGGTGCAATTGTAAATGGGATCGACTCCTTAATTTCTCTTTCTTCTGTCTTGTTGTTGGTGTATAGGAATGCCACTGACTTCTGTGCATTGATTTTATATCCTGCCACTTGACTGAATTCCTGTATGAGTTCTAGCCGTTTTGGGGTGGAGTCTTTGGGGTTTTCCACATAAAGTATCATATCATCTGCAAAGAGTGAGAGTTTGACTTCTTCTTTGCCAATTTGGATGCCTTTGATTTCTTTTTGTTGTCTGATTGCTGTGGCTAGGACTTCCAATACTATGTTGAATAGCAGTGGTGATAGTGGACATCCCTGCCGCGTTCCTGACCTTAGGGGGAAAGCTCTCAGTTTTTCCCCATTGAGAATTATATTCGCTGTAGGTTTTTTATAAATGGCTTTTATGATATTGAGGTATGTACCCTCTATCCCTATACTCTGAAGAGTTTTGATCAAGAAAGGATGCTGTACTTTGTCAAAAGCTTTTTCTGCATCTATTGAGAGGATCATATGATTCTTGTTCTTTCTTTTGGTAATGTATTGTATCACGTTGATTGATTTGCAGATGTTGAACCAACCTTGCAGCCCAGGGATACATCCCACTTGGTTGTGGTGAATAATCCTTTTAATGTACTGTTGGATCCTATTGGCTAGTATTTTGGTGAGAATTTTTGCATCCATGTTCATCAGGGATATTGGTCTGTAATTCTCCTTTTTGATGGGGTCTTTGTCTGGTTTTGGGATCAAGGTAATGGTGGCCTCATAAAATGAGTTTGGAAGTTTTCCTTCCATTTCTATTTTTTGGAACAGTTTCAGAAGAATAGGTATTAATTCTTCTTGAAATGTTTGGTAGAATTCCCCTGGGAAGCCATCTGGCCCTGGGCTTTTGTTTTTTGGGAGATTTTTGATGACTGCTTCCATTTCCTTAGTGGTTATAGGTCTGTTCAGGTTTTCTATTTCATCCTGGTTCAGTTTTGGTAGTTGATACATCTCTAGGAATGCCTCCATTTCTTCCAGGTTATCTAATTTGCTGGCATAGAGTTGCTCATAATATGTTCTTATAATTGTTTGTATTTCTTTGGTGTTGGTTGTGATCTCTCCTCTTTCATTCATGATTTTGTTGATTTGGGTCATTTCTCTTCTCTTTTTGATAAGTCTGGCCAGGGGTTTATCAATCTTGTTAATTCTTTCAAAGAACCAGCTCCTAGTTTCATTGATCTGTTCTACTGTTCTTTTGGTTTCTATTTCATTGATTTCTGCTCTGATCTTTATTATTTCTCTTCTCCTGCTGGGTTTAGGCTTTATTTGCTGTTCTTTTTCCAGCTCCTTTAGGTGTAGGGTTAGGTTGTGTACTTGAGACCGTTCTTGTTTCTTGAGAAAGGCTTGTATTGCTATATACTTTCCTCTTAGGACTGCCTTTGCTGCATCCCAAAGATTTTGAATAGTTGTGTTTTCATTTTCATTGGTTTCCATGAATTTTTTTAATTCTTCTTTAATTTCCTGGTTGACCCATTCATTCTTCAGTAGGGTGCTCTTTAGCCTCCATGTATTTGTGTTCTTTCCGACTTTCCTCTTGTGATTGAGTTCTAGTTTCAAAGCATTGTGGTCTGAAAATAGGCAGGGAATGATCCCAGTCTTTTGGTCCCGGTTGAGACCTGATTTATGACCTAGGATGTGATCTATTCTGGAGAATGTTCCATGGGCACTAGAGAAGAATGTGTATTCCGTTGCTTTGGGGTGGAATGTTCTGAATATGTCTGTGAAGTCCATTTGGTCCAGTGTGTCATTTAAAGTCTTTATTTCCTTGTTGATCTTTTGCTTAGATGATCTGTCCATTTCAGTGAGGGGGGTGTTAAAGTCCTCCACTATTATTGTATTGTTGTCGATGTGTTTCTTTGCTTTTGTTATTAATTGCCTTATATAATTGGCTGCTCCCATGTTAGGGGCATAGATATTTACAATTGTTAGATCTTCTTGTTGGATAGACCCTTTAAGTAGGATATAATGTCCTTCCTCATCTCTTATTACAGTCTTTGGTTTAAAATCTAATTTGTCTGATATAAGGATTGCCACCCCAGCTTTCTTTTGGTGTCCATTAGCATGGTAAATGGTTTTCCACCCCCTCACTTTCAATCTGGGGGTGTCTTTGGTTCTAAAATGAGTCTCTTGCAGACAGCATATCAATGGGTCTTGTTTTTTAATCCAGTCTGATAGCCTGTGTCTTTTGATTGGGGCATTTAGCCCATTCACATTCAGGGTAACTATTGAAAGATAGGAATTTAGTGCCATTGTATTGCCTGTAAGGTGACTGTTACCATATATTGTCTGTGTTCCTTTCTGGCCTATGTTGCTTTTAGGGTCTCTCTTTGCTTAGAGGACCCCTTTCAAGATTTCCTGTAGGGCTGGTTTTGTGTTTGCAAATTCCTTTAGTTTTTGTTTGTCCTGGAAGCTTTTTATCTCTCCTTCAATTTTCAATGACAGCCTAGCTGGATATAGTATTCTTGGCTGCATATTTTTCTCATTTAGTGCTCTGAATATATCCTGCCAGTCCTTTCTGGCCTGCCAGGTCTCTGTGGATAGGTCTGTTGCCAATCTAATGTTTCTACCCTTGTAGGTTACATATCTCTTCTCCCGAGCTGCTTTCAGGATTTTCTCTTTATCTATGAGACTCATAAGTTTTACACCTAGATGTCGGGGTGTTGACCTATTTTTATTGATTTTGAGAGGGGTTCTCTGTGCTTCCTGGATTTTCATGCCTGTTTCCTTCCCCAAATTAGGGAAGTTCTCTGCTATAATTTGCTCCATTATACCTTCTGCCCCTCTCTCTCTTTCTTCTTCTTCTGGGATCCCAATTATTCTAATGTTGTTTCGTCTTATGGTATCGCTTATCTCTCAAATTCTGCCCTCGTGATCCAGTAGTTGTTTATCTCTCTTTTTCTCAGCTTCTTTATTTTCCATCATTTCATCTTCTATATTACTGATTCTCTCTTCTGCCTCATTTATTCTAGCAGTTAGCACCCCCATTTTTGATTGCACCTCATTAATAGCCTTTTTGATTTCTACTTGGTTGGATTTTAGTTCTTTTACTTTTCCAGAAAGGGTTTCTCTAATAACTTCCATATTTTTTTCAAGCCCAGCTAGTATCTTTAAAGTGATGATTCTGAACTCTAGATCTGACATCGTACTAATGTCCATACTGAGTAGGTCTCTGGCAGTCGGTACTACCTCTTGTTCTTTTTGTTGAGGTGATTTTTTCCGTCTTGTCATTTTGTGCAGAGGAGAATAGATTAATGAGAGAACAAAATGCTAGCAGAGTAACAACGTCCCCAGAAAATACTCTAAACAAATCAGAAAAGACCTGAAGCAGTGGGAAAAGAAAGGGAAAGAGAGAAAAAAGAAAAAGAAAAAAAAAAGATAAAGATAAAACAAAAACAAACAAAACAAAACAACAACAACAACAAAAAACCAGAATGTGATCAAATATGATCAGGCTGGTATATAGATCAGTGTCACACACTAGATTTGGGGTGTATTTTGGTCTTTTAGAAGAACGTGCCTCCCGGGGCGCCTGGGTGGCTCAGTTGTTGAGCGTCTGCCTTCGGCTCGGGTCGTGATCCCAGGGTCCTGGGATCGAGCCCCGCATCGGGCTCCCTGCTCGGTGGGAAGCCTGCTTCTCCCTCTCCCACTCCCCCTGCTTGTGTTCCCTCTCTTGCTGTGTCTCTCTTTGTCAAATAAATAAAATCTTTAAAAAAAAAAAAAAAGAAGAACGTGCCTCCCAAAATTTTAAAGAAAGAAAAACTTATATATGTACAAAAATAAGGGTTGATATGATGAAGGGATGGAATGTGACTGTAAAGATGAAAATTATAAAAAATTTTATAAAAGGAATTGATAAGAAGTTGTTTGAAAAAAGAAAGAAGAGGATTTAAAAAAAGAAAAAAGAAAAAAAAAAGGAGAGAATGTGATCAGGCAGGGGAATAGAAAACACCATATACTAGAGATTTAGGGTATATTTTAATCTGTTAGAAGAAACTATCTCAAAATTTTAAAGAGAGAACAACTTATATATATTAGCCAAAAATATGGGTAACTACTATGAAGGGATAGAATATGACTCTAAAAATGAAAAATAAAAATGTTTTTTTTTAAAAAAAGGGATTGATAAGATGTTGGTTGAAAAAGGGAAAAAGAAAAATTCAAAAAAAAAAAAAGAAGAAAAAAAGACAGTTAAAAAAAAAATTAACTTTGAAAGACTAAAGAATCATGGTAAAAAAGCCATGAATTCTATGTGCAGTATTCCCCTAGCGCTGGAGTTCTGCCGTTCTCATTGATCGGTAAACTTGGTCTTGGCTGGCTGTTCTCGCTGATCTTCTGGGGTGGGGCCTTTTGCCGTGGTTTCCAAATGTCTCTACCGGAGGTGGAATTGCCCTGCCCTTGCCCCCTCCCGGCTACGTAATCTGCTTGGGTTTGCTCTCCGCGGCTTTTGTTCCCTGCGAGCTTTCCGTACAGCTTTGGAGGCAGAGAGTGAAAATGGTGGCCTCCCAATCTCTGCCCCCGAGGAGCCGAGAACTCGGGGCCCCACTCCTCGGTGAGCCCCCAGAGAAAAGCCGTCAGTCACTCCCGTCTCCCCAGTCTCCGGCTCCACTCCATGCTCACCCAGCCTGTGACCGCGCGTTTCTATCTCTGGCACCCGACCCTGTGTGGAGTCTCCAAACCCAGCAGATCCCTGCGGTGGGCTCCCCTGCTGCTCCTCCCGGGGAAGGAAGGGGAGTCTCCCCGGATCTGCCGCTTGTTGGGTCCCTGCTGGAGGAGCAGGGGCCCGACTGTGCCGCGGATCACGGTTTATGGCAACCCCGAGCTGAGAGCCCGCGCCTGGGCTCCGCCTCTGCAGCCGGCTTCCCTGCTCCATTACCTGAGAGCTCTGCCACACTCAGGCACCCCCGGTCTTTCTGTGACCCGGAGGGTCCTGAGACCACACTGTCCCGGAGGGTTCCACCCCCCGCTTAGCCACCAGAGTGATGTCCCTCGGCGGAGCAGACTTTTAAAAGTTCCGATTTTGTGCTCCGTGGTTCTATCACTTGCCAGAAGCGGCCAACAGAGGCCCCTCCCCCGCTGTCTATCCTCCCGAATATAGCCTTGGATTCACTTCTCCGCACATCCTACCTTCCAGAAAGTGGTCGCTTTTCTGATGAGAGAGTTGTTGCTCTTCTTTTCTTCGATCTCCTATTGAGTTTGTAGGTGTTCAGAATGGTTTGATCCCTATCCAGCTGAATTCCTGAGAGGAGACGAAATCCAGGTCTCCTACTCCTCCGCCATCTTGCTCCGCCCCCTTAATATATATTTTTGATTCATTAACATTTAACTCCAAGTCATCAACATATAACTCATGCCTAAACTAAGCTAAGCTAACTGGGAGTTGTATGTAAGTGATGAACCACTGAATTCTACTCCTGAAACCAATATTGCCCTGTATGTTAGCTAACTGGAATTTAAATAAAAATTTGAAAAATAAATAAATAAACTAAGCTAAGCTAAATGCACATATTTTTTGCCATAAGTTCACACAGGCATAACTGGATTGTAAAATGGAGTCTGACCTCAGAGCTTTTGCTTATACTCTACATTACTCTGTATTTCACCTATTTTACCAGGAGAAAAAAAGTTTCCTTAAATCAAGGAAGCAGACAAGACAGGCATGACATTTTCTGTAAAGCTGGGAAACCACTGCCTTTGATCATTATATTTATCAGAAATTTAAATAACCAATTCATTCAAAAATAAAGCTATAGGTATTTGAATGCCTATCATTATTCTCAATTATGCTTCCAATTTTCACTCATCTAACAAATATTTATGGAATGCCTACTACGTGCCAGGAAGTATTCTACGTGCATTCATCAACAGAGCCATGATGCTATAATGCCTATGGAGCATACTTCGGAAGTGTTTGCTATCAATCTTCTACTGTTGTTAAGACACACAGATTACAGCAACTTCAAACTCTTAAGGGTCAAAAATGAAAGAAAGGTTACTGCCAAGTTTGATGCCATTTCCTGTCAAGCCAATGATGTCTGAGAATCACATAAAAGAGAGTGCTCAATATCCATTTTTGCTAAGAATGATAGATGTATTCATAAAAGCTTATATGAAAAACAGTAACTTTAAGGGACGATGAATCAACCAGGATAGATTAGGCTCTCCTGCAATAACAAACAACCCCAAAGTGTCACAATAAAGGCATCTTTCTTGTTCTTGCAAAGTCTAATGTAGATTGAATGGCCCTCCTCTGTCTTGTAGCCTGGTCTTAAAGTAATGCACATTACATCTACACATAATCAATTCAAAGTCTGGGGAATGTAGGAAGCAAATGGATTTGGGATGAGGAACTTGTCTGCCACAAACACAAATTAATTTTCTTGTTAATCCTAAATACAAAACCTAATGTTCAGATTATGGATAATCTCAAAATTTCACTTTGATTAATGGGAGACAATGGGGAATACCTGTAGTTTACAGCCTTTTTCCAATGCTTCAGATTTTGACTACATAATTCATATTCTCTTCAAAAAAATTTTTAAAGAATAGCTAAATGATGTCTTCTTTAGCATTTTGAGTAAGAACACAGCCTCGTTCTTATTTCAGTTATCTTGTTTGTATGGGTTTATCACGAGAAAAGGGGGAAAAAACACTAGCTAGCAAGCATAATCTCAGGGCCTGTGGCTTTTGTCATGTGCCATCAGTTAAAAGAAGTTGGCCAAATACATGTGCACTCAGAATTTCAGAATGGAACTCCTTTGGAAACAAGATCTTTGCAGATGTAATTAGTTAAGCTGAGATGAGGTCATACTGAATGAGGATGGGCCTGAAATCTAGTGACTGGTGTCTTTACAATAAGAGGAAGGACACAGAGACATACAGGGAAGATGGGCATGTGGCAGTGGAAACAGAGATTGGAGCATAAAGGTTAGAATGCCAAGGGACGCCAACAGCCACCAAAAGGCAGGAGGAGGCAAGGAAAGATTCTTCCTTAGAGCCTTCAGAGGGACCATGGCCCTGCCCACAACTCAGTCTCTGACTTTCAGCCTCCAGAACTATGAGAGAATAAATTTCTGTTCTTTTAAGCCACCCAGTTTATGCTAATTTGTTGCAGCAGCCCCGGGAAACTAATATAGATTGGATCATAGATTTCAACTAAGAATTAAAAATCACGAGTTATAAGCATACTAAGGCTTTGGCAAAATATGAGTAATATTCATCTGCTTAGTCTTTATAAATGTCTTAGAATTTTAGACCTAGTGGAGACATTGGCTATCACTCAAGTCTTACAGCTTCTCTGGAGAACTTTCTTGCTCTTAACAAGGGGAAGGATTCCTCTCATTCTCAATTCTTGGGGTACCTCCCCAAGGTACATCTCTCAAACTTTCCTCTGCCCTCAGTCACATCTATCTGCTGATCCCTGTCCCACCCAGTACCTCCCCCTGCTCCTCATAGGTGTGCAGAGCCCAGGAAAATGCTTGCCTTTTATATACAAACCCACACCAGCACCATTCTCTCTCTCCTGCCTCTTCCTTGAGATCATTAACAGGATCAGAGGTCAGCAAATCTTTCATGTAAAGGACCATGTAGCAAATAGTTTAGGCTTTGTGGACCATATGGTTCCTGTCACAGCTATTCAGCTCTGCCACTGTAGCCCAAAATCAGTCTTGATGGAATGTAAATGAATGTGTATGGTTGTGTTCCAATAAAACTTTATTTATGGACTGAAATATGAATTTTATATATTTTTCTGGTGTCACAAAATATTCTTTTGATTTTTTTAAACCATTTACAAACATAAAAACCATTTTCGGCTTGCAGATCAGGTCAGATGCATGCAGCAGGTCAGATTTGGTCCTCAGGCCAAAGTCTGCTAATCCTTAATCTACATCCGTGGTTCTCCACTGGAGTCAGATTTTCCCCCTAGGAAGCATTGGGCTATGTCTCTTAGAGACATTTTTTTATTGTCACAACTAGTGGGGTTCTTCTGGAATCTAGTGGGTAGAGAGGCCAGGGATGTTGCTAAACATCCTGTGGTGCACAGAACAACCCCTCCCCCAATGGAGAATGTCGAGACTCCTGAGACGAGAAACCTAGATTAAGGATTCCTTGGAGAAACTGAGACCCTTCCCTAACAATCCCCATTGGTTAGACGGTTATTAAGACCTCACTTAAATGGCTCTCCTCATAAATACTTTTCAGAACATTCCAACCACAATTACTTTAACCTATTCAATTCCTATCGTATTTGTAGACCTTCCCAGTGTGTGGTTTATTGTATTCCAGTGTCTGTGTTCCCTCCTACTCCATGGGGAGCCTCCAGAGGGCAAGGGGTGTTTCATTCACCTTTGTGTTTCCAGGACACAGGATGTTTGTTGAGAGGGACTAAGCTAAGAAAATAATGAAATAAACCTCCATGTTATGAATTCTCTTATGGCAGCTACCAGATGAGGGAATTTCAACTTTGATGGAGAAATGACTTCTATCCCTTGGGGTGGACATTTTCTATCAGAGAATGCCAGCTTCGCTGGGTGAGTCAGTCACCAACAGAGGGACCCATGCTCGATGCAGTCTGAACTACCTATGGCCAGAAAGCCCGGTGGGACTGGAGCTGGCTGAGCCTCCACTTAGTGAGAAGCTCCATTTAGAGGCAGCTAGGACTTCCTGCAGCCACTCCTGGAGGCAACAGTGACACATCTTAAGCATCGGTTGAGCTCCGTGTTAGAAGCTACACTGCCTTCCATGAGGCAGGGGCAATTGAGAGGCCACAGACAATAATGGATTTGGCAGAATCACCCAGCCCTGACTTTCCTCTGTCCTGCTCCCATCTGACATACCTGATGCCCCCTGGATTCCCAACTCAGCTTCCTTCTCCGTCTCCTGATCTTTACCCAGAGATCTTCCCCGCTTACAGTTCATATCTGTCCCCACCCCAGCACCTTGCACTGGCTTCCTCCTAAGACTGCTGTGCTTCCTCCTAAGACTGCTGGTATCAGCTAGTCTGCACCCTGGATGGCTGGGCCAACACCTTTATTAATAGCTCCCTGCCTGGCACACATCCAGAGCCCCCAGCACACAATCCAAAGCCTCAGTGGCCAGCCTTTTGAGCATTCAGGCTGTTTCTCTCATCTTCCAACTTAACCCCTGTTCAAATCTGATCTCCTGCTTATTTCTCTTGGCTCTTTCCCTTTCCCCCCTATCTACCCAGTCACAATGGATTAATGTTTTGTTTGGCAGATTTCTGTGGCTGTTTTGATTCTTCTTTTTCCCCAGGTTTCTGTGACCGTGTACCCTGGCCCATACTTCTATGCTTGCACTAGTCCTCAAGCAGGGTCTGAACACCAGATTACATTTTTCTGTCACTCTCTGTCATGGAGAAGAACATGGCAGGCAAGCCTGTGTACAGGAATGTGGCAGAATTCAGAATAAGTGTGGAGACATGGTTCCTCTGTGAAGAGTGCTTAAAGACTTATGGGTGAGGTAAACTCACTGAAGGGAAGCAGCCGTGGACAATAGACAATAAGATATTTTAAGTGCAAAATATATGGCACAGCATTGAGAGAAGAGTAAATAAAAATAGCTCTGTTTCCTGAGTGGACAGAGCTAAGATTTATTGAGCACTGTGATAAGCACTTTGCATTTATCAACCAGCTCATATAATCATCATGGAAAACCCTTACTAGAAGTCATAGCATTATACCCACCGTACAGATGGGGAAAAGGAGGCTGAGGCAAGTGAAGTGCTCTGTTAACAAAGGGAGAGGCCCACATATGTCTCCCTTTAAAGCCGGTGCCATATGCCTTGAGATTTCCAGCAGCCATGACACACTTCGGAGACTGCGTGGAGATGATGCTTGGAAGATGAAGCTATGGAGACCCACAGCAGGAAGAGGGAAGGGCTTCTGGGCTATAGTACGGTGGCAGGGAAGGAGCAGCGGGCTGGTGGTACAGGAGACCTGTCTGGAGAAGGCGTGTGGAGCAGATAGAGGAAATAATGTGGGAGGCCCAGAAGAGCTCACCTGCACAAGCTCCTGCATGCTAGGAGAAGGAATTCACCTTGCTATCGATGGAAATAGACCAGAGGTCTAGTAATAAGTTGTATTTGGGGACTAAGACCCCGATCTGAAGATAGACCTTTTGTCCCTCAGGTAAGTCCCTGTCCAGAGTGACGTCAGTGTTGTCTACACTGCATTCGAGCTTCCCTGAGGTAGATATGTGGAATGCATATCAAGGACCGCCTTGTTTGGCCAAGTATTTTCTTAGGTCTGTGTCTGTCTTGTGGCTGCTATAACAAATTACCACATATCTAATGGCTTTAAACAGCACAATTTTATTTTATTATCATTCCAGAGGTCAGAAATCTTAATTCCATATGCAATCTTAACTCCTGTGTAACACCTATTCATAGACTCTGGGGATCAGGACTGGGACATCCTTGGAAACCACTATCTGGTCTCCTGCAGGCAGTGATCTTGCCCTCAGGGCTGGGTCACTGGCAGACCTGCAGCCCTGCAGCACACACCCTTATGCGCCACCCAGGCAGCCACTTGGGAAAAGCCACAGTGAAGTGCCCAGGATCCCAGAATGAAGCCATCATGCAGTGCATATCCTCAAGGCTCTGTCTGGTTCCTCATTCTCCTCACTCTGTTGGAAGTGCTCACCTTCACCCACAGACTCAGCTTCTTGTGAGGGGCATCCAAGGCCAAATCCCAGTCCTCAGGGATTTGGAATTAATTAAGCAGAATTCGAGCAGCAGCAGCCTGACCTCTGAGGTTCGGCACCAGCTTCTAGCCCCTTATCACTTTGTGTTTCGATTCTGCTAACAGAGCTTCTTCTGCATTCCCGAGATCTGTACCCTCTGTGGGCCCTCGTTTGGTTGTCTGGTTCCTTCTTTTATCATTGAAGATCTTGAGTTCTAGTCTTGAAAATGATTTACTATTGCATTTACTTGCCAGTTATCAGTTCCAGATCCAGGGTGCTACCCCCCAGCTTAGTGACCGGGTCTCTCTCCTCCTGATGGGTCTCCTTCATGCCCAGGGCCCTTTTGTCCCCTCAGCCCAGCAGCCATCCCCTGACCCCCCATGCCCACTAGCACTGCCTAACTCCAGTGGGCAGCTCCAGTGCTAGGCCCTGCCTGCCTTGGTCATGGAACTCGTCCCAGACAGTCTGGTCTCCAAGGAGACACACACGATGTCCCTTTTTGCTGTTCCCAAGGTAGTATTTGAACAACCCCGTGTTAACCAGGAAGTCAGAGTCTTTGATAGAAAGGAGTTAGGCTGCCCCGCCCCCCCACCCCATCAACTTATTCACCACATGCTTACCTGTGAATAACCTTCTACTTTCCAAAGCTTTTTAAATCTATCGTTTGCTCCATAAAAGGGCCAATGAGGTAACAGTATCTGGAGTTAGAATGAAATGACAGATGAGACAAGTGAAGTTGGAAAGGATAATGGATCTACCAAAGATCACACAGCACCTTAGGCCAAGCTGGGGCCTGGGCTCCTGTCTCCTGACTCCCAGGCCATCATTCTCGCTGCCTATCAGGTTAGTGGGTCAAGCCTGCAGGTAGCATTGGGCGGAGAATCGGGGTGGAAAGACTTTAAATGTCATCTAGGCTGATGTCTCTGGATGGAATCCCCTCAAGAAATGCCCTGCCAAGTATCAACCAGCTTCTGCTTCAGCAACACCCCGCCCCCTCGGCCACACATCCCACCTGAGTCTGCTGTCAGCTCCAGGACCTGCTACTCTGGAGGGACGGCTTACACAGCAGCATACCTGAGCAGGGCGCTGCTCTCTCCAGCATCTTAATCCAGTTGGTTGGCTTTCCTTTTGGTTTCATTACAGAAATCTAATATCTCTGAAACTTGGTAATCATTTTCTTATCTTGAGTTCAGATCTAACTCCTTAATTTTCTACCCACTCATTGGGTACATCTGTTGCATCCAAGCACACACTCACACACTCCCTCACATGCACTCACACTCACACATGCATACACGTTCTCACATATTCTCACACACACTCACATACTCTCACATTCTCACACACTTACACTTATGCATGCACACTCACACACTCTCACATTTACACATGCATACACACTCATATATTCTCTCACACTCATATTCTCACACACTCTCACATGCACACAAACACACTCACATATTCTCATAATGCTCTCGCACACTCACATGCACACACATACACACACCCTCACACACACTCCCACATATTC
>NC_058404.1:37725868-37812833 GCF_002201575.2 Neomonachus schauinslandi
CACATGCACACACATGCACACATGCTCACCTATTCTCACACACTCCCACTCACACACACTCATATATTTTTACATACTCTTTCACACTCACACACACATACACACACATACCATGAATCTCTTTTTTTCCCTTAACAGCCTTCCAAAGATTTGCCCCTGAGCAATCTCTTTTCCATGCTCAACCACCTCTGCTTCTTTTATTCTCCCCCTGAAGAGAGGATTGTCATGCCTTTCACTGTTCCAACCTCTGGACTATACCTCCTCTAAATCCTTCTCATGGTGTGGCAACCCCGGCCAGCCTCCAATCTGGGCTAGACCTCCATGCTGAGGTCTGCTGACCCTTCGAGAATACAGTGGGCCGAGAATTCTCCTCAAGCTTTCATCATGAACGAGGACAGAGATTCTGAAGCACACTAAACAACAAGAATGGGAGCTGGTATTTGTGCCAGCAGCTCTGTCAAGCATTTCAGAAATTCTAGTAAACATATTCCCATCTGGAGAAGACAACTCTAACTGCAATAATTCTGCAAGATATCCAGTTGATGCTTGATCAAAGCACATCTTGAGTAGGTGGAAAGGTAATGATTCACAGACACCAATTGCTCACCCTCATCAGACAGAGTAGCTGGGGGAAGCACTGAGTTGTGCTTCAATTATCCCTACCCAGAAATCACTACAGTTCAAGAGCCTGTGATTCTGGGAGGGGTAGCTTGCACGGCATACCTGAGCAGGGGACTTGCTTCTCTCTAGCATCTTAATCCAGTCAGTTTGGGTTTTATATGTTCTTTTTTTTCCCCTTTTGTTTTCATTACAGAAATAATTTCAAGCCAAGCTGGTTGATTAGGCAGAGCTGTTCCTAGATGTGCATAGGGCAGCCACAGCTTAGAGGGTGACATCCTTCAAGAATGGTCACTGGGCTTGGCCTCAGGCAGCAAGGAAGGATGGCAGGTCATCCTGACTCTATTCAGGGAGCTGGAGAGATTGAACTTAGTAGCTCAGGAAGCCCATGGCCTAGGTGTTCTTTTCTCGTGCCTCTTGGTCCTTATCCTTACTTATATCATGTGAATTTGTGTTTGAGATCAAGCTTCAACCTATATCCTCAGTCTGGTCACCAGGTTCCTGATTTGTTCCTTACACTTGACTTCTATCCCAGTCCTCTTGTCTTAAATTATGGTGCCCTGTCACACTCTAACAGCCTTTACTTTCACCAGCCTGCAGCCAGGGCCCTGCTACCACCTAGCAGACCTTCCCAATGCCAGTACCCAGCTTGTTCTCTGCAGGATCTCTGTCCCTAGACTCTCCATTGCTAGGTACCATTCTCCCATTAAGCCTTCAAATCACATCCTCTGCCACACCTCCCAATGCCTACCCTCTGCTTATCCTTGTACCTAATGACTCACCTGGCCCTAGCAGGACACACTGCTTCCTCTGGTCCCTGCCAGCAGCTGGGTTAACACCAACCCAAGCCCAGGGAACAATTTAGCTCCCAGACCCTCTAATTCTGTCTGGTGTTGCTATCCTCCAAGACCCTTTCGGGTCCAAGCAGCTTTAAAGAGAACGGATGAGAGCCTAAGCTCCAGAAGGGGAATGTGCAGCCTGGGCACTGTGAGTTAGATGAGGAAGGGAGATTCTGGCATTAAGCAGCTGAAATCTGTTTCCCCAGCTCAAGCTACAAGCTGATAGAGCTACTTACTTCCCACCCCACCCCCATCCCCTTCTGGCCTAACTGGCACCGTGACTTTGGTCACACTGAGGACTGGGCCAGCTCTGTGGACATCAAGACAAAGTCATGAAGTAAAGGTTGCAGTTTAAGTGCTCTTGATTTTTCCTTTGGAATATACTGATGGGAACTAACAAATTACCCCCAAGTTATATTTACCAGCTCGTAGGGTATTTGAATTCAGGAAAACAAACTGGTGCTTGGTTATCTGGAGGATATATTTAAATTCACAAAGAACCATTTGTGCCATGTGGTGATTTTTTTTTTACAGAAATAATAACTCTCCCCTTTGCTAATTGACATGATAAACAAAGATAGAGCTTCCCCTCTTCCATCACTACGTCCCAAATTAAATTTAACAGCAATTCTCTGCTTAGGCAGAAAGAACAAATGGGCTAGTTACTCATTCGTGGAAAACAGGTAAAAATTTTCCAGTGACTATTTCTTTGAGGTGTCTATTTTAGGAAATTTGGTGGGGAGTAGGTTACAAGGTGAATATCCAACCTTTTAGAGAGCAAGAATCAGGAGTTTCAACCGAGTGACTGCTTATAAAATGCTAGCACACGGAGTGTGCCCAGGAAAAAGCCGAGCTAAGCTCCAGATTTCAGGTGTTTTGCAACCCTGTCCTATATCTGAATATCATAGTCACCTTTACAAAAACAATACCCTTTAGTTAAACTGAGTAGAAAAATACAGTGGGAAGATTACTTGCTATTCTCTAGGTGAAAGAAGATATTTTTCCTAAGGAAAACACTGGTGAGAATAAAAGCCAAGTATTGTTTTAGGCTCTCTCCAATCTCCAAAATACCATTTAAAAAATAATTATGCCCACGATTTATGCACGATTCATTAGACAGATAAAATGCACTGCTAAATTTTAATTGCACTGGAAGAGTAGACATCATGAAATATACCCCAACTTCTTGGGATTATAACCCAGCCTGGCAACATCTTCATCATAATTTAAACTTTTTCCAAATAGTCTAACTCGATTCAATTATAACAGTATTTTAGTTTCATAATTGGATAGACTTATGAAGAATTATTTTAGTTAAGCAATTACGGGATCAAATGATCTTTTATCAGTATTTAAGATTTTTGTTGTGAAAGTTAACAGGCTTGAATTACAGACAACAACAGGAATTGTCACCTCAGGGGCGGGGGTGGGGAATAAAAAACACCTTAGTTGTCTGCAAAGCAAACTGTTTTTAAAGACCACAGTTTTCCTCGTGCCCACCCTCACCAAGATAAGGGCAGGATGATAGCCTGCATTACACAAGCGCAGGCAGTGAATCGACCCACTAGACACAAAACACCACCTGTTACCCATACGGATTACACACTGAAGCTACAGAAGAACAGCATTCATTATATAATAGGTACAGTATCTTACATAAGATATAATAAATATGATAGACAACATCTTGCAGGATGCAAACAGCCTTGCAGAAGATGCCAGCTGCTGAATTACTAATCTGACGGAGCCAGGGTGAGAGAATGAGCACCTGCAATTGTATTTAATAGTCTTAGGACAGCAAGGTCTGCTGGGCTACCTGCCCACCCCTTTAGGTTTCGAAGGACATCTACTTTTAGACTCTATTCAGGCAGCCTCTTCTGAAGAGGGAGCACAATTAACGGGACAGGCGCAGCGCTCCGACTTCAGTGTCTCCTGTGGTCATTGTTCACACACATACCTGTGGTCTTTAGTGGGGTTTTCTCTCCTAGCAACAGTTTTAACCTTTTGGCATGGATTTTGCCTTGATAATGTGAGTCAGCCACCACTGCCGAGGTAAAGGACATGTTACAGAGTGTACAGCACTTATTCTTATCCACCATATCAGCGTCACTTCCCTACAAGGAAGAAAGAAAAAAAAATAACATTAGAGGGAACCCCAAGTCCTAAAATTTCTTTTTTCCCATTCCATTCTGTTGAAAATAAGATATACCATAGACTTTTTTTTTATTATGTTATGTTAATCACCATACATTACATCATTAGTTTTTGATGTAGTGTTCCATTATTCATTGTTTGTGTATAACACCCAGTGCTCCATGCAGTACGTGCTTTCTCATTGAAATGTCTAGTTTTTGCTCTGCAACCTTTTTTTTGTTCATGACAATCATCATCAAAACATTTTTAGTTACGGACTTCAACCTACATTTATTTAGTGGCTACTAGTGCCAGACACAGGGAATACAGGACACATGTACAAATGTGAGTTACCCAAGGAAAACAGGGTCCACGATGAGGTGAGAGCACATTGTGTCTGTCACCATGAGGGAGACAGTCTCTAATTGTAACCATTATACTCATTTAAGTAAGTAAAATATCAGAGTTCAGATGGCCTGAATTATTTAGCAGAAATTATCATTTGGCATTCAGCTCTGTCTTTCACCAATTTTAGCCTCACCAGGATACATGGCCACATATTCAAGATTTTCTTTTTTAAGATTTTTTTAATGACTTGAACATTTTTCTTAATTAACCGGAGTATATATCATAAAGTTAAGATGACCATGCTGGCTGAATTTTCTAGGAGAGTTTGTATAATTTTCTTTTCTTTGGGAACAGTGATCAGTTAAACCCAGCACAAAATACTTAAATTCAGCTTGATTTTTATTCTTTTGTAAGACAATGAAAGTGAAGCATGAATCAGAAAAAAATAAATCCTTTGTTAGATCATGTGACCTGGCTATTGTGCACAAAGACCATCAATTACCTATATCATACAAGGGGAAGATTAATCCATGGGCTCCCTTCCCGCTAGTTAGAAATTGAGGGTAAGGCGGACTCTCAGATAAGGAGTTAATCTATTCCTTAATGGGACAGCAATCATGAAGCATCTTTCTATTAAAGAGCAGCCTTGGATGAGGACCTGGCCCTATTATAGCTCCTTCTCTTATTCTAAGCAGGCCCAAAGAGTGCAATTTAAAATGGCATGAGCAGAAGGATGAAGGTGGGGATAGGATGGAAAAAAGGGAATTATGTATTTTCTGCAAAATAATAAGATGTCCAGACTGCTGGAGAGAGTGTTGTCTTGCAAATTATGTGGCAGTTAGAAAAATAACTCACTTCTCTTTAAGGCATTCATCTGTAATATTTCTCTCATAATTAATGTTCATCTTTGGGAGGAGTATTATCATCAGTGTGTGGGGGGTACCCACTGCCATTTATTCTCTTGACCTTAGATTATTAAATCTTAGTCTGCCTCCCTGACCCCTTCATCACAGTTAATGGGTGAGATTTGAGGAAATGTAGTGCCAGGGGTTGGGGATCATTGAGAGGAAATGGACCCTATATAAAGAAGAGAAGCTCCTCCCAGAGGTCTTTTCCTGGACAAATATTTAGGGCAGGACACCTGGTTAAGGCATGAGGCTATGTCTACTGAGTCATCCTTACTGATGATATTTAAAGTTTTGAGTTCCTTTGAGTTTTCCCTTCACCCTCAGAAATAAATTAATTAATTAATTAACTAAATCACTAATTATTTCACACCTTTGTGCTGTATACTATGGGAACTAACTAGACCAAGCAGGACAGGGAAGAGTTGGCGTTTCCTCACCTACCTCTCCAACCATACCTAGGAGATGCCACAGAACCCATGGAGAGAGTTAGAGCCCAGAGATAATGGGAAATTACAAATCAGGGAGTTACTGAAGTGTCTGAGCCTAGTAAATGAGGAGTGGATACCTCATGAGGGCTGAAAGACCCAAACTGGTACTTTCCATTATATTTTAAGGGATGTTGATCTTATATTAAAAAAAAAGAAAGAAAGAAAAGAAAAGAAAAAGAAGGTTGTTAAGGTGAAAGTGGATGCTTCAATAACTCATTTTTCACCTTATTATGCATACTTTAAGCCAAACCATGTAATTTTTCTTAAAATTAGTAGTAAGGTCATAAGCCAAAGCTTATGATCTATAGTCTACACCTATTTACAATCTGTGCATCCCTTCTGCACTTCTAGCAAAAGTACCAGCCAAACCTGGCCCTTCTCCCTGGAGCTCTAAGATGTAGACATTTCTACAGAAAGGCTGGAAGCCCAACACAGGGACTGGTATCAGTATATGAAGTATACTCAGAAATAGTTTCTAGGGCAAAGAACTGCCTTTAAAGTGGTTAATGATCAATTGATTTAGGATACTCATTCATTCAACACATTTTTAAGGACCTGCCAAATATGTTAGATGCTGTGTTAGATGAGTATGACTTTGTTCTCTGTTATTAAGGAGGTTGGGAGCTGGAGAATTGGAGAGGGCATCAGAAATTAAAGGAAAATAGTATAATCAAGAAAACAAAAAGATGGAAAAACATTCCATGCTCATGGATTGGAAGAATAAACATTGTTAAAATGTCTATGCTATCCAGAGCAATCTATACCCTTCAATGCCATCCCAATCAAAATCCCAATGACATTTTTCAAAGTGCTGGAACAAACAATCCTAAAATTTGTATGGAATCAGAAAAGACCCTGAATTGCCAAGGAAATGTTGAAAAAGAAAAACAAAGCTGGGAGCATCACGTTGCCCAATTTCAAACTATATTACAAAGCTGTGATCACCAGGACAGCATGGTACTGGCACAAAAACAGACATATAGACCAATGGAATAGAAGAGAGAGCCCAGATATGGACCCTCAACTCTATGGTCAAATAATCTTTGACAAAGCAGGAAAAAATATGCAATGGAAAAAAGACAGTCTCTTCAATAAATGGTGCTGGGAAAATTGGACAGCCACATGCAGAAGAATGAAACTCAATCATTCTCTAACACCATACACAAAGATAAACTCAAAATGGATGAAAGACCTCAATGTAAGATGAATCCATCAAAATCCTAGAGGAGAACATAGGCAGTAACCTCTTTGACATTGGCCACAGCAACTTCTTTCAAGATACATCTCCAAAAGCTAGTGAAACAAAAGCAAAAAAAATGAACTTTTGGGACTTGATCAAGATAAAAAGCTTCTGCACAGCAAAGGATACAGTCAACAAAACAAAGAGGCAACCCACAGAATGGGAGAAGATATTTGCAAATGACACTACAGATAAAGGGTTGGTATCCAAGATCTATAAAGAACTTCTCAAACTCAACACCCAAAAAACAAATAATCAAGTCAAAAAATGGGCAGAAGACATGAAAAGACATTTCTCTGAAGACATACAAATGGCTAACAGACACATGAAAAAATGTTCATCATCATTAGCCATCAGGGAAATTCAAATAAAAACCACATTGAGATACCACCTTACACCAGTTAGAATGGCAAAAATGGACACGGAAAGAAACAACAAATGTTGGAGAAGTTGTGGAGAAAGGGGAACCCTTTTACACTGTTGGTGGGAATGCAAGTTGGTACAGCCACTTTGCAAAACAGTGTGGAGTTTCCTCAAAAATTTAAAAATAGAGCTACCCTATGACCCAGAAATTGCACTACTGGGTATTTACCCCAAAGACACAGATGTAGTGAAAAGAAGGGCCATATGCACCCCAATGTTCATAGCAGCAATGTCCGCAATAGCCAAACTGTGGAAAGAGCCAAGATGCCCTTCAACAGATGAATGGATAAAGAAGATGTGGTCCATATACACAATGGAATATTACTCAGCCATTAGAAAGGATGAATACCCAACTTTTACATCAATATCGATGGGACTGGAGGAGATTATGCTAAGTGAAATAAAGTCAAGCAGAGAAAGTCAATTATCATAGGGTTTCACTTATTTGTGGAACCTAAGGAATAGCATGGAGGACATTAGGAAAAGGAAGGGAAAAATGAAGAGGGGGAAATTGGAGGGAAAGATGAACCATGAGAGACTATGGACTCTGAGAAACAAACAGGATTTTAGAGGGGAGGGGGTTGGGGGGATGGGGTAGCCCAGTGATGGGTATTAAGGAGGGCACGTGCTGCATGGAGCACTGGGTGTTATACAAAAACAATGGATCGTGGATCACCACATCAAAAACTAATGATGTATTGTATGGTGACTAACATAACATAATAAAATTTAAAAAAAAGAAAAGAAAACATAGTCTTCTATTGGACTCACACTCTCCCAATCATAAAATTTAAAAAACCATTAATGTAAATTAAGCCTATTTGTGTGGATTTTCATCTCCAAGCATTTCTCATGCCTTCCTTATCACTTCTTGTCTAACCCTGTCTTTCTAGAATCGGTTCAGTTTAATCATCACTTCCTTGAGATTAAGCTTTTTCTGCCTCCCTCTACAAAACTGAACATTGACCTTAGGTTCTCTATGTGTCCTGTACATCTTTTATAATAGAACACTGAATTATTGCATGTGTCTGTTTTCATGTTTGGTCCCCTCACAAGCCTACAAAACTCCTTAAGATCAAGGAAATCATCTCATTGGTATTGAAGCCCCAGCACCTGGCAGAATGACTGTCACACAGGGGGACCTATACATGTTTACTGAGTGAGTGGTGTTGAGGGTTGGTTCGTGGGATTAGTAATTCGCATGACATGAAAATCAAAAGAGGAGACAGATAATGCAAGGAGGTCTAGTTGCCAGCCAAAAATCTTTCAGACTGAGAGGACAACGGCCAGGAAAAGAACCAGAGGTATCAGCAACTTATAAATTAACTTGAAGGTTCAATTAGGGGAATATTGTCCTAAAATTTATGTTAGTTTCATCACAGTTTTAATATATATTCCTAGCTTTCTGCTCTCCTGGGCAATACGATCCTATAATCATATAGGAAAATCAAAGGATAATAGAAGAACAATAGTTAGGCAAGAAAATAACATGGAATATAGCTATGCCATAGTTGTAGAAGAGGGACCAAGAAAGTTTAAGTCTTGGACAATAGAGAAACTGTATTAGTGTCCTGAGAAGTTAGGCAGCCTTTGAAGCCAGCAGAACATGTTTACTGGATATTTTACTAAAAAAGCCAATGTAATTCACATGATACAATTGTAAATACCACCAACTTGGACTATTCTAATGACCCTGGTGGAGACACAACAACCCAGGAAGAACCTCAATACGAACCAAGTGCCTGCAAAGTGGTAGAATTTAATTGTGTACTCTTGGCTATCTAAATCTCAAATTAATGGCTCCTTACAGCTACAGATCATATCATCTTTACTGGAGTTTTCCACTGCACCCACACCAATGTTGATATATGGCTCAGGGCAGAAATTCCATAAAGTTTGATGAACTGACCTCAATGAATATATTTAGTTTCTGGCTTAAAGAACTGCAAATGGCCCCAAGATATCAAATAAATGAAGGGGAGTCTAAGATTATCCTAAATTATGGGTTTAAAACTGGAGGCAAAAATTCAGACTTTTTCAATGTAATGTCCGCATTGTTGGAAGAAAAAAAAGTTGTGAAGTAGCCTAAGGCTGCATAGTCAAACCATTTTGCAAAGGTAAGAAGTTTTCAGAAGAATTCAATCAAGGTGGAAAAGGCTGGCTGATTCTGGCCAGAAATCAAGTCCTGAAAGTCCTTTTTATATCTTATAAGTTTTTGTTTTTGTTTTTTACTTAATTCGGATAACTGCCTTCATTCTCCTTCAGGTGCATACAAAAAGCCTGAGAGGGATTTTCACTTCCAGAATGTCAGACTGAGAAATTCTGTACAATTGCTCCCAGCAAAACAACAATAACTGCTAAAGATTATTTTTTTTTAAATTCTTTAAAGTCTCTGGAAATTATACTAAGAGAAAACAGCAAATTAAGAAATATTTATTTAAAAAATATATTAACTCCCAGTAAGAATAGCAAGAGTCTATGGCACTTTAGAGATAACCCTCTCCCTCCCTACCAACTGTCCAGGTAAGCATGACAGAAGTTCCATTCTGATTGGGTGTGGTCAAGAAAATAGGGCTCCCTCTCCCATCAGCTCCCAGGTAGGGGGTATTAGGAAGGTCAGACAACCAACATTTATAGCCCTTTAGCTCCAAGATGCAGAAGATAAATTCTGGCAATGTGGCCAAGAGATCAGATATTCTCTTCCCCCACCCACACTCATTCATAGTACAGGAGCTCTATCCTAGGCACAGCAGACCAAGAATATTGGGACCCTGATTGCTCTTGCCCAGCTTGCTTGTAGGACAAGGGCTCCATGCCAGGAGAGACAAATTGAGAAGACCAGACCCTGACACTTATGCCTAGCTAATAAAGCAGGACTGTCATCTAGGAGAAGCAAGCCACTGTCCCTGTTCCTTACTCTGAAGCAGAGGCTCAGAATGTTTTCCATAAGAACAGATGGGGAACAAAGAGTCCATAAGAAGAGAAAGCTTTTAAACTCTCTCCAAAGGAACTGCCTTCATTTGAAATAGAGTATTGAAAGGTTTAAGCCTAAGGTTACCCTCAAAAACAATGGAGATTTTGCTAGTAAACAATTAAGAGAAAGCTGATAGCTCCATTAGAGCAACAAGCTAAACCATAGGCCAACTAGCTTACCAGAGAGAACCAGGGAAAGCGATAGCTCGGGAGAGCCTTTCTGGAGTCAGAAAAAACTTCAAAGACTTCACTCAAAAACTAGCCTTACAAAAAGTACAAAATTTAATTAGATCACACTGTGCAGCATTTATACTCCAGGGCATTCACAAAAACAATAGAGCAATTATCCAGCAATTAACAGAGCCTAAAAGATGAGTATGATTCCAGTAGTGGCAGGCAGTTTAACAGAGATCAGAAAAAGAGACAGTCAAAGAAAGTCCTGTACAAATCACTGCCATCCCACAGTGACTTTCTCATTCCTAAAGCTGAGCTGCTGAGCAGGGACATTAGTGGCTGCACATCTTGGAAAAATAGACACTATTAAAATAGCCTTAGGCATTAAAGTAGCCAAGACATTGGACAAATAAATAAGCAAACAACAAAAACAAGTTCTGGAGCATGGGGTAATCTGTACCCAGCATCACTACTACATATTAACTAAAATATTCAGTTCTCAACAACAACAATTATAAAACATGCAAAAAATTCAGGGAAGTATAACCTATACAAAGGAAAATAACTACAGAAAGGTCTCAGATGTTAAATTTAACTGGCAAAGACTTCAATGCAACTTCAAAGATTTCAAGCAATTACAAATGTGTTGAAAAAATTAAGGGAAATAATGTTTAAGGAAGTAAGAGAACATATGATGACAATACATTATCAAATAAATAGAAATTACAGCAAAGAATCAGATGGAAATTCTGGAGTTAAAAAGTACAATAACTGAGATGAAAAATTCACTAGAGGGGTTTTAAAACAGATGTGAACTTCCAGAAGAAAGAACTGGTGAACTTGAAGATATATCAATGGAGATTATGCAATCCAAGAGGAGGAGGAAAAAAAAGAAAATTGAGCAGGTCCTCAGAGAAATGTGGGACCCTATTAAGTATACAAACATATGCATAAAATAGTAATACCAGAAGAAGAGAAAGAGAAAGGGGCAGAAAAAAATATTCATAGAAATAATGACTGAAAACCTCCCAAATTTGAAGAAAAACATCCATCTATGCATCCAAGTAGTTCAACAAAATTCAAGTAGGATAAGTACAAAATGTTCTACACCCAAATACATCATAGTAAAAATGCTGAAAGCCAAAACAAAGGGAATGTGGAAGTAACAGAGTAAAAGAACTTATCACATACAAGAGAACCACAATAAGAATAACAGCTAATTTCTCATCAGAAATAATGCAGGCCAGAAGTCAGGGGAGTAGCATACTCACAGTGCTGAAAGAAAAAGAAATCTATCAAATAAAAATCTTATATCTAGTAAAGCTATCTTTCAAAAATTAAGGTAAAATAAAGACATCTAGAGATTTAAAAAAAAAAAAACTAAGAATTTGTTACTCACAGATCCACCTTATGAGGAATACTGAAGCAAATTCTTCAGGATGAAAGCAAGTGACACCAGAAAATAATTTAAATTCTTATGAAAAGAAAAAAAAAGGCACAAGTAAAGGCAAATATGTAATTATAAGAAAACACTATAAATGCATATTTCTTGTTTCTTTTCTTAACTAATTAAAAAGTATATGTACAAAATATCTAATTTTTGTAGTTGTTCCAATAACATATACATATATAATGTATTTGACAATAACAGCACTAAAGAGGTAGGTGGAAGCAAAGTTGTGCTGGAGTAAGGAAATGACACCATATTGTAATTCTCAAATCCACAGGAACAAATGATGAGACCCAAAAAGGGTAAATAAGAAGGTTAATACAACAAACACTAAAATATATCCAGCTCACATTTCTTTTCTCAGCTTCTTTGAAAAATACAAAATTATATAGATTAACTGGGGCACCTGGGTGGTTCAGTCAGTTAGGTGTCTGACTCTTGATTTTGGCTCAGGTCATGATCTCAGGGTCATGAGATCGAGCCCCACATGGAACCCCGCATTGGACTTTCCGCTCACTAGGAAGTCTGCTTGAGATTCTCTCTCTCTCCCTCTGCCCCTCCCCCCATGCTCTCTTTCTCTCTCTAAATAAATAAATAAATAATTCTTAAAATTATGTGGATTAACAATTATAACAATATATTGTTGGGTTTATAATATAAATAGACCTAATATGCATAATAATAGCACAAAAAGGGGGAAGAGAGAAGGCAGCTATACATTTCTGTAGGTAAAATTAGGATAAATTTCCAATAAATTGAGATATATATGGGAAGCCCTAAAGCAACCACTACAGGAAAAGTTCAAAATAATATAGGGAATAGTCACTAAAGGAATTAAAAATTTGCAGGACAAAATATTTTCTTAATGAAAAAGAAAGTGGTAAAGAAGAAATAAAAGAACAAAAAGACACTATTCCTAAAATAAAAGTAAAATGGTACACATAAATCCAACTCTAGCAATAATAATACTATATTTGAAAATAATATAAAAATCTAATCAAAATATAGTGATGGTAAGATTAGATAAAAAGGAAAACATGACTAATCTATATGTTGTATTGAGGAGATAACACTTCAGCTTCAATGATACAGATGGATAAAAGTAAAAAGAATTAAAAGCTATATCAGGCAAACAGCATCTACAAGAAAGTTGTAGTGGCTATCAAACTAATATTAAACAAAGTACAACTTTAAAACAAAAATTTTTACTAAAGATAAAGAGGGACATTGTGTAATGATTAAAGTGCTGAGCCACCAGGAAGATATGATAATTATATATATGCATACATATAACTACATATGTAGTTAGAAAATTCAGGAAGCAAAAGTTGATAGAATTAGAGGGACAGCTAGACAATTTTATATTTGTCTGTTGGAGGTCAAGTTGTTTTAAGTCTTCTTATTCCTCCTATTTCCTTATTAATCTTCTGCCTAGTCATTCTATCCATTACTGAAAGTGTGCTATTGCAGTCTCCTTACTGGTATTGAAAATAACCCAAATTTAAAAGTTTGCAAAGGATCTGAATAGACATTTCCACAAGGAAGATATACAAATGGCCAATAACAACATAAAAATATGCTTGACATCAGCAACGATCAAGAAATGCAAATGAAACCACAACGAGACACCACTTCACAACCACTAGGATGGCGAGAATGAAAAAGATGGGTAATAAAAAGTATTAGCAAGGATGTGGAGAATTAGGAGCCCTCACACACTTCTGGCAAGAAAGTAAAATGCTGCAGCCACACTGGAAAACCATCTGGCAGTACCACAAAAGTTTAGACCCAGAGTCAACATATGACCCAACAATTCCATTTCTAGGTACAGTCAATCTTTGTTACACATACATATTCATTTGCAAATTTACCTAGTTGCAAATATCTATTTGTAACCCCCAAATCAACATTTATGGCATTTCTGTCATTCATAGACATGTGCGGAGGGGCAAAAAGTTTGAGTCACCTGACATATTTGATCCCAGCTGAGACTGAACAAGGCAATGCTCTGCCTTCTTGTTTCACCTCTCATACTATAAACAAGTGTTTTTTTCATGGTATATTTAGTGCCATATATTTCGCATTTCTTTGCTTTTTGTTGGTGATTTCACTGCCCAAAATGACCCCCAAGGGTAATGCTGAAGCGCTGCCTAGTGTTCTGAAGCACAAGAAGATCATGATGTACTTTACAGAGGACATACATGTGTTAAATAAGTTTCATTGAGGCATGAATAATAGTGATGTTGGCTGTGAGTTCCATGTTAATTGATAATACTGTACATCCAGAATAAGGAAGAGGAAATTTGCTGATATGTATGTGAAACCACTCCATTAAAAGCTAAAACGTTATCTATAGTGCACGACGAAGCTATGGAAAATATGGAAAAGTGGTTATATTTGTGGATGCGTGAGATAATAACTGATAGTAAGAGTGTAAGAAACAGCACTGTTAGCTTTATAAAGCTAAAAGCCAGTGGGATTTACCATATTACCCAGAGTCAGGAAAATGTTAGAGTCTTCTCAGCTAGGGTTTTATTATAAAGAAGTACTACATATAATCAATCATTTGTAAGAAATATGTTAAATAAGGTATCTTTAAATAGAAACACACATAAAACAAGTTTATGTATTGATTAGTTGATGAAGGTGTTGTGACCAGCAACTTGCAGGCACTTAACCCTATATTCCCCCTAGGAACAATGGCTCAGTATTTGCTAATTCAGAGTTGGTGACTTTATACAACATAACTACCATGAAAAGTGAGAAATCAATATATATTTCATTCAAGAGAAATAAAAATATATGTCCACATAAAAATTTGTACATAAATATTCATAGCAGTATACTTTATAATAGCCCAGTAGTGGAAACAGCTCATATGGCCATCGACTGCAGAACAGGTAAATAAAACATGCTATATCCATACAATGGCATATTATCAGCAAAAGAAAAACAAATTGAGTACCAACACATGCCAAAACACACATGAATCTTAAAAACAGTATGCTAAGTGAAAAATGCCAATCACAAAAGACCACACACTGTATGATTCCCTTTATATGAAATTTTCAGAATAGAAAAATCTATAATTCAGAAAGTAGATTAGATTGTCAAGGAGTAGGAGAGCAGGGACGGAGAGGTTAGGGAACATGGGGAGCAAACACGAAGGCGTTTTCCTTCTAGTTATGATGATGCTCTAGTTATTGTGGTGATAGTTACACAACTCCATGGATATACTAAAAACCCTTGAATGGTATACTTTAAATAGGTGAACTGTAGATATAAATGAGTTATATCTCAATAAAGCTGTTATAGAAAAGAAAAAGCCTAACAGATGCATTTATATGGATCTGCCTTATATGGAGGCAGATCCACTGAGAAAGGAAAAAATAATGAGAATCATTTTGTTCATGTGGGCTCCCTAGTAATATTTGAAATGCCTCTGAGCACTAGCTGGCCATCCGTGGAATTCTGGTCATTGATGTTTATTTTGGCTAAAGGCATTTTACAGCTATAATGGAACTCTACCTGCAGCTGCTACAGAGCTACACCTAAAGGAAAGAGCCATCCGACAGCCCTGCTAGAGGCAGAAGCAACTGTACTTCTCAGCGCATACTCTGTAGTAAGAAGAATTGTCCAATAAATGCAAATTTTTCCAGTGTTGTGCATGTTGTTGCTTATAGTCTGTATTGAACTTTGAAAAGAGGCAGGAACAGGAAAGGATGTCTCTTTCCCTTCTTTCCCACTTTATTGGGACCTAAAGACCCAGAAGTCATGCTTCCTGCTTGACTGCAGGGTCCTGAGCAATATTCTCTGCCACTGTCTCTCCCATGCGTCCTGTTCCACTCCATTTAGGTCATGCTGTTCTCTCTTCTCCCAGTCTATTCAAATCACATCTAGACATCAAGGCCCATTTTATCCAGGGGCCCTTTCAGGACTTCTGTGAACTTCATCCACGTCTTCACTGCTGACCTCTCTCCCTTAACATCTGTGCTGTAAGTCTTGATTAGGTCTTGGCCTTTAATTGTTTTACTAGTGTTTTTTTAGGATCATCTCTCCAAAAACATCTTGAAGACAAGATTAATTTTGGAATTATCCTTCCCTTCATCTCCATTGTCTGCCACGGGTCTGGATATACAGAGGAAACTCAATAAGCATGACATAAATAGTTGCTGAAGGAATGACCTGAAGGGGCCATCCATTAACCAATTCTAACTCAGTCATGCAAATCTGTTTTCCACATAAAATAACCTCTCCTTTGCTCTTTTACCAACCATATTGCTTTGTCTAAGAAAAGACAAATGTCATTTGGCATAAAGTTCATACCCAATACTGATATGTATATAGTGGCAATGACATGTTACAGTGTGAATTTGCCCATGTGAAGATGTGTTCTGCTGGCTAGAGAGGTGGGTGATGTCCGGATATCCCATGGAGAAGGTGCATTGTCTACATCTGCAGAGTCTACATTAATGCTGGCATGGGTGTTGTTTTCCACCAATTAGTTAATGAGAGATGCATACCCTGTCACTTGGATAGAAACCATCCTCTCAGTGGATGAAAATCCCCTATTTCCTTGGGGGGGGGGGGGCGGTGAATGGTCATTTTTGACAATAAAAGAAAGAGAGAAGGAAGATTTCTACTCAGGAGGGATGTAGAATTCACTGTGTGCCTTTGGTACTTGGAAGGCATTGGTTTGTTTTTCAGTCACTGGAGAAATATTTAAACAGATGGTAACCGTACTTATAAGACCCCAAAAGGAAGAAATTAGCCAGGGCTCCTGAGAGAGGATAAATGCATAAGTTAGATAGGCCCCACTAACAAAGAGAAGTAGCTAACAAAAAAATGTTACAAATAAATAGATGTGCCAGAGAGAACAAAGATGGTATGAGAGGCAGTTGGGAAGACAGGAAGACAAATATTTGAAAACACAGACATATCAAAAACTACCAAATGAAAAATTTTATTTCCTGTTTGAGACATCACTTTAAGATTGGATAGAGATGAAGCAGCCTTGAAATTGGAATGGAATCCATGCCAGAGAGACCTCCTCCATAGCAGCCCTATTCACCATTGTCAGGCACACCCTCAGATGCCACATGTGAGCACAGCTGCCATCTTCTGAGAGTCATATGTGCTAAGCATTGTATTAGGTGCCTTATAAACTCTGTCACACTTAGCTTTCCTAATGGTCCCCAGATAAGTGTAGGATTTATTCCTCTTCCCTTTTTCCTCCTCTTCTAAATCCAATGTATCCACAAATCCAGTAACCTTGTCTTCTAAATTGTACCTCCAAACTAATTTTCTTTATTTCTCAACCCACTTTTATGTTCTTTTCCCCATTACTCCTGTTCAAGCCTGAGTGCCTCTCTACTGATGCCCCTCTTTTACATTCTTCACAGCACCTATTTTGCATTCTAAAATTATATGATTTTGATATTTGAAATCACTTATTTATTATCTGTCTCCTACCACTAGATTATTCAGTACTGTATGCCCAGTATCTAGAACAGTACTGTCATATAGTATATGACATACTACGTTCAAGCCATAAATACGGTCACATTTAAATTTTCTAATAGCCATATTAAAAGAAAGAACTTGTGAAATTAATTTTTTTAAATATATATTTTATTTAGTCCAATATATCCAAATTCTTTTCCTTGCAACGTGTATTCAACATAAAAATTATTAATGGGGTATTTCATATTTTTTTTCTCATACTAAGATTTTGAAACCTGGTATATATTTTACACTACAGCACATCTCAGTTAAAATCATCCATGTTTTAAGTGTCCATTGGCTCCATGGGCTAGTAGCTACTAGACTGGACAGTGTAGCTCTAGAACACAATGAATAATTTTTAAATACTAGTTGAATTAAAGAATGAGTAAATACATGAAGGAGTTAGTGAATAAATAAATGAATAAATTCCCATTTTTACAGATCATGAAAATGAAATTTGCCAATGTGTGATACTTTTAGAATGTGGGAGAGCTGATTTTTGAATCCCTGTCTAGCTAAATTCAAAGTGGTACTATTTCCATGATACTGCACTGGTATCTTGGGTCAGTCTTTTCATCAAAAATGTTCAAGGGCTCTTTTCTAAGGAAAAATAAATTCCTTATCATGACATTTAAAGTCTGCTACCAACTCTCAACATACTTTTCTAGTCTTTCCCCCTCCAGCACTGCTTTTCAAACATAATATGCTCTAAGAAAATGGATTTCTTCAAGGTCAGGAACACAAAGAACCCTGCCAAGAGGGTGGCTCAAAATCCCAGCTCTAAATTTTTCTTCTCCCCAACTCTTAGCTGCTTGCTCCTGTTCAACACTGCAGGTGAGTGAAGATTTGATCCATCAGTTCTTATTTTTGTATCAGGTTAAAGAGCAGTAGTCTCCCTCACTAGACTAGGCTCCTTTCTTATCTCTCCTTATATCTCTCCCCCAGCACAGTGCCTGGCACCTAGTAGCTAAAAAGTTGTTGAATGAGTATATGATGGAAAAAATAAACCAATGAATGAGCTCTAGCTGTCTTCCAACTATATCAAGTACATCCCTACATGTCTTTGTTCACATGGCTCATCCCACTCAGAATTCCTTCAGTTTCTCTATATGTAAGGGTCACTCAAACACCATCTTCTTCATCAAGGTCTCCCCAGTAGTTTCCACCCAGAAAGAGAGACCTAATTCTTCCCTCATGCCTGCAGAGCTTCATTTAACCCTCTCCCCACACACTAACATCATTTAGCATACATCTTATTATCTCTTATGGAATGTTAATTCTTTGGGCTAAAAATGTATCATCCCCAGCCTCCAGCAGTGTTTTGTGTGATGTGGTATGAAAAACATGAAATAGTAAATTAAAGAGGAGTAGAGTTTGTTTCCCACATAATGAGGAGGAATTTCAGACTCAATAATTATAAGTGACATGCAGTACATTTAAATTCAGGGCTTAAACTGACATCTTTTGAAACAAACTCTGCCCTATTTGTGAGATAAAAATCAGGATAAAAGAATGCAATATATGAAAACATGCTTTATCATTTAGAAATTACTATTCTAATTATATATATGTTGAAATGGACTAAAGATTTTGTACATATTACCTTTTTGTATCTTCTTCATGGAGCTTACTTATATCCAATATTTTCTCACCTTTTTACTGGTGTACATGTTTAATACCTATCTACTTTCATTATAATGTATGTTTCTTGAGCACAGGAACTTTGTTTTGGTCAGAGGTATAACCTCAGTGTCTATAAGAGGATCTGTCATTTAATAAATATCTGATGATTGATGGAAAATATATATATATAATGAGGATTCTGAGATGTTGGCAGCAGCTGTTTTTTTTCATTCCTCTAAATCCCCCAATAAAAACAGAACTGGATAGCCAAAGAAAAAACCCACAGACAATATTCATAACAAAACTAGGTGACAAGATATTTCTATGAACCTCAAAATACAAGTGAATAAAAATAAACCAATAAAAGCCACAAATATACTATACAATATCAGCATCTATGCAGGGACAGAGAGTGAAGCAGTAGGGCATCTGATGGACCTCAGAGTAGCAGAACCTCCAATAGCCAGCAGTTGCTCATGAGAAAGCGACCTTCCATTTCTTCTATTTCAAAGCAAATTAGGAAATGAGGAAAATGATACAAGAGATGAAAGGGCAACATAAGAATAAGAAAATTCACAAGTTAGTTCACTGGAAATAAAAGAATAAATCACTTTGGAAATAAAGACTAAACAAGAAGAAACAGAATATGAATACACACAATGAATAATTCTCTAAGAGAAGTAGAAGTTAAAATGAAGGAAACTGTTTAAAATTCTTAAAGGAGAGATACAAAGAGATTTAATAGCAAGTCACAAATTGAAGAAAGACAAAAATCATCCAATATATGAATAATAAGAAACCTTGAAAAAGATAGCCAAGGGGCGGGGGGAAGCAAGTACACTGGTATTTCCTAAAATTAAAACTAAGAAAAGTATATATCAAAAGAGCATACCCCAAATGTTGATTCAGAAGAACTAATGAACTTTAGAGTAATGCTTTTAAAATTTAGTTGGCCTCAGAGAAAATAATTTATTTATAAGGGAAATAAAATTCAATTGCCATCAGACTTTTCAACTGCAATGTTTTATTCCAAAAACAACTGTAGTAATATATTTTACATTGTCAAGAAAAGAAATGTGAGCCCAATTTTTTATACCCAGCAAAACTGACATTTAAATTTAAAAGGCCCAAAATGAAAACAGACAAGAATTCGGGTAACTTTGTTTTCATGAACCTTTTTTGTATCTATTGGAATATAAGATTCAAATAACCAAAATGACTAGAGAGACATCAATATAAGAATTAATGATAGCAATATATATATATATATAATGGCTTACATAATCAATAAAAGTGGAGGTTCATATATATAAATGGAAGTCCATGTGATGATTATATGCTCAGATAATGTGAATATAATTTTACAATTTAAAAATGGGGAGAATATATGTTGTAAAAAAGATTTATCAGTTAATATATTAGTGGTGTAGTATTAATATGGTTATTTTTCAGGATGTTATGTGTGTAATATTGGATAGAGTAAATGAGTGCCTTTGGGATATTCTAATTTTGTCATTTCCTGAGTCTTTGAGACTCAAGATGCTCACTGTGGGAAAAGAGTAAACAGAAGATTATGGGACAATAAGTGCAAAACTTTGTAATCATGATTGAATTGGAAGAATCAGTAGTTATTCATGAGGTATCATGTAAAAATATATATATTTCTTAGTTCTGTCCACTAAAGAAACCTAAAAACAATTACAAACTCAATACAACATCCCTAGCACTCAGAAACCATAGCAATCCTGAAATACCGTTCACACTAAAAGAGGCTGTCTTTAGGGGGAAAAATAGGTGATTCCAAGAAGTCTGTAAGATGAGCTTGGGGAATCCTGCCACACTAGCTAACAAAGAAGCTATCAAAGATCTCTACTACAGTCATGACACAAGGACTGGGGGCAAACTTGAAGAGGCTCCCCCTGGTAAAATATGAGACAATTTAAACTCGAAATGAGGTAGTAACTGCAATTGATCAAAACCTACCAAATATGTTAAATCCTTGCATTCATAACAGCATTTCTTAAAAGCCTGTTTGGTCACCTTTGTAGAAAGATAGGGAATCAATTCCTTAATTGGAAAACTGGTAAATAAAAGGACAGAGTGAAGCAATTTTTTCTGCCTTTTCTAAAGGAACCAGAGCACAGAGTATGAAACAGAAAATGAGGAAAACTGGCTTGTTCAAGATTACTCTAGTGAATCAATGAAAAAGAAATGATAAAAGAAAACAATTTTGCAACCTTCAACAAATTAATGGATCTAGGCATTGTGTATCAGCAGCTGCTATCATCACAAAAAGAGAGACAATCAGATACTATGCACCCTTTGATGAAAAAAACTCAACACCATTCCACTCTTGCCAAATGCATCCATCCCGTACCCTATCAAGTCTCTGGAGCCACCTGCCAATTTGCAAGGAACAGAAAGGATAAAGTGTTAAATGAAACCACACATACATAATCAGCAAAATCTACACTTTAGAAAACTCCATGGGTCAAATGCCCTGAGTTCTTTTACGGGTAAATTATAAGGAAAAAGGCAAATGGAGAAAAATCCTATAGATTCAGATGAAAAAATACGTCAAGCTTTTAAAAAGTGAGCAAGACTAAATTTTGGTAATTAGGGAGGCACACTTTGTAATCTAACTATACCAAAACCTGAGAAAAGGGTTGTGGAAAAGTCAGGATAGCAGTTACATTTGATGGAACAAAGAGATTCAAGATAGGGATGGGACAAACAGAGGAACCACTGGGAAGATGGGCTACAGTCTATTTCTTGACTTGGGTAGTGGACAAGGGTGTTTGCCTTAGAATTTAGTAAGTAATACATCCTTCTTTTGTAGAATTTTATATCTCTGCTTTATTTTTAACAAAAAAGTACGAATTCCAGTTTAAAATGCACCTAGCTGGCAGCCCTAAGTGTTTCTCTAAGAATGACTCTATAATATTAATGAAGACTGAAGAAGATGGAACACACACTAAAAATTAATTTGATAGACCACCTGATGCCAGAATTTAAAGTGAATTTCTGCCTACTGTAAGGCATAAGGAGTTCAACTGAGATAAGCTATAAAACTAGAATAATAATAATATTTCCTTCATAAGATACTAGTGAGGATTAAATGAATTTGTATGTAGAAAGTACTCAGAATGGTGCCTGAAGCAAGAGCTATATTTAGGAATAAGCTATTGTTTTTATTATTAACCCCTCAGAACATATGAGCTGCAGCTCATAAAAGAGAAACCCCTCAGAAAAGATATTGTCTGCACCACCCTGTCCTTCACCCAAACTCAGATTTGTACCAACAACAACAAAAAAATCAAACAGCTATCCTTGATCATACAGCTCTTTGAACCAATAAGACATTTACTGTTAGTCCTCTTTCTGCATGCATCTGTGGCATTCACTCCCAGTTACCAGCTGGGTAGGGAAAGGCAAACTAATGCATATCTACTGGTGGACGCAGCTTCCCATCTCACCCACAAAAAGATGGGTGACAGGGCAGACACAGGGGAAGCGGCAGTGACTCAGCATCTTGGGAATGGCAGCTTTAATGTGAGGCATTGATTCCTACTGTTGGAAACCCGGTCAACTAGGGTAGGAAAAGGTGATTCCCAGCCAAGCAGAGCTTTCCTGTGAAGTTGAAGAATTGGCAGAAACTAGGAACTGGTCAGGAGCTGTGCACATAGAGTTACAATTAATAGTGGCTTAAAAAAAAAAAGGGTTAGATAATTAGCTAACTGGACACCAAGAGAAGTAATTTCTTCTCAAATTTATTTACAAATTTGATGCAAGTTTAACCACTGGAGAAAAATGAAAAAAAAAATGGAAAAAATAATTCTGAATTTATTCTGAAAGCAAAAACAAAACAAAACAGTAAAAAGCTGTTATAATTTTAAAAATTAAAAATGAGGAATGATTTAGCCTCAAATATGAGAAACAGATTATACAACTAATAATTTTTAAGGTAGCTTTCTGCTACAGAAAGGTACAGGTTTATAAAACAAAATAAAAGGAGAAACAACCAAAGCATACATTCAAATTACTATGTAATACAGGAAAATTTCAAGTCAGCAAGGGAAACAACATTATCAAATAAATGGAAATGCAAGATTGATAACAATTTAGGAAAAGTAAAAAAGCCATAAAACAACTAGAAGAAATATGTAGAGATATTCAGATAATCTCAGGATGGGTTGAGATTTTTAAACATAAAATAAAAAAACAGTTTGAAACAGAAAAGATACACATATCTCATTCCATGAACATTAAAATGTTCTGCATATCAAAAAGTACCATGAAGATATTTACAAGAAAATGGCAAACATTATTAACCATATGTATTTTAAAAATGTTTATTTATATAAACTTGCAAAGCTATAAAAGAAAGCTGACCTACCCCCTCCCAAATTAAGCAGAGAACACAAGATAAAATGTATAAAAGAAATATGCCTGGGGGTGCCTTGGGGGCCTTGCTCAGTTAAGTGTCCAACTCTTGATTTCAGCTCAGGTAATGATCTCAGGGTCATGAGATCGAGACCTGCATTGGGCTCCATGCTCAGCACAGAATCTGCTTGAGATTCTCTCTCTCCTCTCTCCCTGCCCATCCCCCAGCTTGCGCACATGCTCTCTTTCTCTCTCTAAAATAAATAAATAAAATCTTTAAAAGAAATATGCATGTCCAGGGGCACCTAGGTGGCTCAGTCAGTTAAGAGTCTGCCTTTGGCTCAGGTCATGATCGTGGGGTCCTGGGATCGAGCCCTGCATCAGGTTCCTTGCTCAGTAGACAGCCTGCTTCTTCCTTTCCCTCTGCCCATCTCCCCCACTTGTGCTCTCTCTATCTCAAATAAACAAAATCTTTTAAAAAAGAAATATGCATGTCCAATAAAAATATGAAAAAAGATGAATCTTACCAGTAATGATGGAAACATATATTTTTTTAATGTTACCATTTTTTACTCATACAGTTGGGAATATTTTTTAAAAAATATCTCGTATTATCAAAGAGGAAGAGAAATCAGCTTTTTAAATCATTTTTTTGAGAAAGATACACCCTTTCTGGAGAGTGATTTGAGAATATATATTAAAAAACTCAAAGACACATTCTTCTTTGACCAGAAATTTCTTTTCTAGAAATTTATCCGAAGAAAATTATCAAAGATTTGAGCAAATATATACAAGGTTTTTGCTAAAGCACTTACTATAGCAGCCAAATAAGGAAACATTTATATCCTGGAATTAATTGAGGATAATATTCAAACGAACTACGGTATATTAGTTATTAAACTAATATTTAATAAACTGCAGTGTATTTATATTGGTGTAATGAAAAACAAATTTATTAAATGAAAACAAAGGTATTCAAATTAGGATAGATGGTATTCATGGACATGGACCATGATTCCTGATGCATTGCTACGCTTCTTCATTTGGTATTTTAAAACAAGCATTCATGGAGTTGTCAGCTCTGCACTGGGCATAGTACAGGGAACAGTGGAGGTGACAGTCCCCATCATGGTATTATACTCTAGTTGGGGAAGCTGATAATAATTAAGATAAATAAGTAGAATACAGAGTATGTTTGTCATGATTGCTCAGAAAGAAAAAAGAAACGAGGGGGCATTAATAACGAGGTTTATGTAAGAAGTGTATGATATTTTTTTTAAAGATTTTATTTATTTATTTGAGAGAGAGAGAGAGAAAGCATGACAGGGGAGAGTGTCAGAGGGAGAAGCAGACTCCCTGCTGAGCTGGGAGCCCGATGGTGGGACTCGATCCTGGCACTCCAGGATCATGACCTGAGCTGAAGGCAGAAGCTTAACCAACTGAGCCATCCAGGCACCCAGAAGTGTATATTTTAAAGTGGCCTAAGGAGACTCACTGTGCAGGACACTTCTGACTAAAGACCTGAAAGATGTGAGGAACTGGTCATGCAGGGCTCTGGAGGAAGAGAGCTCAAAGTAGAGGGAACAGCACAGAGAAAAGCCCTGGGCATGAGGGGGACCCAGGTGTTCATGGTTCAAATCATAGGTCAGAGTGATTGACTCAGATCAAATGAGATGTACAGTCATCTACAGGCAACAACCAGCGTGGTCCACATGCTGCCACATACAAAAAGCAGTATTTGTGTATGCATGCATAGATTTTACTTGTCCATATGTACGTGAGACAGGGGAGAAAACAGTGAAAACAAAAGCTGGAAAAATGTGCCTTTAAACATCAGAAAGATTGTATCTATATGATTACATAACATGTATTTTTTCTTTGTCGTTGTTAAGTTATCTAGACATTCTATATTGACTATGTATTCCTTCTCTATTTTAAAAAAGAAACCAAACTTTGAAAAATAATTTTCACAAGAAAGAGTGAGCACATCTTGATTCCCACCATCTTGGACGTTCACAATTAAAAGGGGAGAGATCACGCATGTTTGGATGAGATTCTCTTTCAGCTCTGTGGGAAGAAACCAAGCAATATATGGAGCAGATCTTCAGGGATGTCTAGTTAAGCAGAGCCACAATATGACCCACTTCAATATCTGGGTCCCCTGTCCATGGCCCCTTATCCCACAGGTTCCCAAGTGGGTCAAATTACTTACCTATGCAGACTTCTGAACAAACTGCAGGGCTGGTAACACCTTCACCCTATAAGCTCTGAAGAAAAACTGCCAAGGCAGCAAGATGTGTGGTGCTTTTTGCCCAAATCTAAAACACCCGTGGTTTTTAATCTTTACCTCCTCAAATGCCTTTCTTCCCATCGTCAGTATCTATAAAGAGGACAATCAGAAACAGACCCCTGGACTCCAGTTCCTGCTGCTGTCTTTATTGCTACAGCACTGGGGGAAAGAACTAAAAGGATAAGCTCTAAAGAAAAGGAAAAAAAAAAAAAACATAACAGAAGGTTTTAAAGGAAAAATGAATAAATGTCTCAACTGGATTCACCATGAATACTCAAAGAAAGTCTACATTCTCAAATTGTGGTACCCTGATCTGCAGCATCAACATCACCAGAGAACATACTGCAAGTACAAATTCCCAGGGTCCACCTTAGACGTGCTTCATCAGTAAGTCTCCTAGTGGCATGGAGCTTGGGTGATTCTGTCCTATCTAAAGAATGCCCTAAGTCCACTGCAGGAATTGTTTTCTCGGACTCTCCCACCCTTTACTTAAGGGGGGGGGGGGTGTCAGAATGTCTAAGAATTTTCTGTCAGGAGCTCTTCATTACTGCTTTGTGCTCTATAGAGGTTTCTAAAAGCTGGGTCTCCTGAAAATAACACCACCTACCAAAGTTCGTTTACTTTGCTAGCGGTCTGACTGGGCTGGAGTTGAGCCATTCACACCTTCTCTAGTGCAGCATGCGGAGATCATGTGCAGCTCTACTTTTTCTGTCTTAATCCCTCAACTGCTAGCATATCTATCGTTGTGAAATTGTTTCGCTGGTAAGTTAATCTCTCTGGATAATAAACACTGTCCTCTTACGAAAAGTTCTGAGCACTTTCTTTTAACAAGGAGACTCGCTAAAACATTCTGTATCTCTGTTATAATCCTGTAATTTTATCTTTGGTTGCTCAGTAATATCTTCTTCTCCCAGCAGGGTGGGATCAACCCTTTGCTATTAAAACTTGCATACACTGAAGGCCCTTAAGTCCCAATGTGAAGGGGCCAGATGGAAGGTATTCTGAGATTCTCATTTACCATTTAATATGTACTTGGTCTCTGATGCAGCATGTACAAAAAGGTCAGAAGAAATCACATATTCACTGGTCTTTCTGTGTAAGTTCAACTAAGCAAGCCATCCAAAAGAAATACTTTCTAATAGGAAATATGCAAAATAAAACATTCAGTAAAAATGTGTATTCCTTGAAAAAAAAAAAACTTATGTAGTCATAATTTCAGGGAATCTTTCAACATCAGACAGAGACCAGTTTAGCAAAGTAAGGGTACTATGAGCTTGGATGGTATGTGACTTTTTGTTTTATTTTTAAATAAACTTTTATTTTGGAATAGTTTTAAATCTACCGAAAAGTTGAGATGAGATAGTATAGAAAGTTCCTCTATATCCTTCACTCGGCTTCCTCTTATGTTAACATCTTACATAACCATGATACATTCTTCAAAATGAAGAAATTAGCACTGGTACATTACTATGACCTCAACTCTAGACTTTATTCAGCTTTCACCAGTTTTTCCTCTCATGTTCTTTTTCTGTTTCAGGATCTAATCCAGGATACCACATTGTATTTAGCATGTTGCTTTTTAGTTCTCTTTTACTCCTTCCTGCCAGCTTCTGGATTGGAACTTCATATAGAATAGCCACTTATAAATAGCTGTTAATTAACACAGCACCCCATGTTTCATAACTGGTAGCAATTCTGCCCTACAGCCTGTCTCAGAGGTTCATCTGGCCTTACCCAGACTTTGGCACCCTCTTAGCTAGGCCTGGAGTTGGAGAAAGAAATCTATTTTGGGCCCACAACAAACTGGCTTACTTTTGTCTTCAAGGATAGGAATCAGTAGTGCTTGGTTAGATTGTCCAGTTTGTGTGGGAGCAATTCTTTGTAACGATACCCCCAGAATGGTTGGAACGACAAATGGTTTAGGAGACTGTAGGTATTTTTTTTTTGAATTACCAGTTTATTCAAAGGCTACAATATGACCAAGATCTGGGGAAAGGTGGGAAAAACTGAAATCACCCATGATTCCTTGGATAGGATCCTCTTGACAAACTTCTTATGCAATTACCTCCTCATTGGCCTCCCACACCCTTTTCTCAGTGGATTCACCTCTACAACAGTGAGGGAGGAAGGAGGAAAAGACATGTGCAGAGAAAAACAAACAAAGCTTTTAGCCAAAAGTGAAGTTCACGCACAGCCCACCCACACCATGGTCCTCAGGGCAGCTCTGAAGAGATGATTTCTGGGGGTACAAGAAAATGGCTTCCTGAGTGGAAGCAATTGTCCCTCACATCTCTGTGAATTTAAGTTCTTCTTCTGAATCTCTCACACACACACACACACACACTTCCTAAGGTTCAACTGTGGCATTGACACAATCTCCAGGACCCTTAGATATGGAAAAAACAAATAACTAAGTCTAATTCTTGGAGGCACTTAATACTAACCATCCAGATGGGAAATGGGCAGGCCCGGAAATAAACATGGGGGCTCTTCTTAAATGCTTTATACCAAAGTGATGTTTTTCCCTTTTTTTTTTTCTTTTTAAAATTAATACATTGGCAAAGGAGTTCAATGACAATGCATTAGAGAAAAGAAAAAAAAAAGAAAGAACTTAACTAAAAAAATACTAAAATTTGTCAATGTAAAAAAATAGAAAGCAGGAGAAGATACTCAAAGCCTTCTTATGTGCTGCTCTCCCATGAGTCACAGGGCACAAACCCCCACATTCCTCAGCAGTTCTATCCCTCCTAAAGGCTAATTCTGGCCAAGTGTCAGCCCTGGAGAGAGTTCTGGTATGTCTTCCACAGTAGGACCAAGCAACCATCTAGGTAATCCTCTACTTCCCATGAGTGTAGGTCAACAATGGATTCACCTTTCCCTAATTCCAAAGTAAGGATGAATGTCTGCATCTGAACCTACTTATCAACTTCTTGGCCATATTATTTAGCTTCAAAAATTTGTTTGGAAACACCAGCACTGTTAATTGTCCATATTAAAGCAATCTCATTTAGGTGACTTTTGTCACCATAGATGGTGTCAATCAGCATTGTTCAGCATGAATGCCACTAGGATTACTGCACCATTCAGGGCAAGTGTCCCCAAATTTTGCTTAATAAAAATTTTTTTAATTTTCTAGGAAGTGCTATGATTGCTTTGTATGAATACAAGCATTCATCTGAGGTCAAAAGCACTTGCATCATCCCCCACCTCTGCTGTCATCATCCATTTGAGTTACAAAAAAGGATGACAGGGAGTATGACAACAATGGCTATCTAGGTCATGGGCCAGATAAAATTTCAGAATCATTGCGTAAACTCTTTTAGAAGTCCCTGTCTCCTGACACCACAATCTGAATGAGGGGAGGAGGGTATAGAGACAGGCTCAGAGGCACAATAGCAAATGTCATGAGAAAGCTATTTTTAAGCCTTAAAGTGACATTGAGGTTAGAGGTTTCCTGAACCATAGAGCTTAATCTTAAAGCCAAACCACGTGTCTGCATTTAAGAACTATTAGCTAGAAGCATCTTTGGGTGGTGGGGGGAGAAGGAAATTCATGTTTTTAACCAGATACATACACCACACCAGATAAGATCACAAATATTTTAAAGTCACTTCCCCACCTCTCTTCTTGTGCTTGGAATGATGTTTTTGTAGCACTCTCTGCTTTTCTTTATAAAGAGCCCTAAATGTGTCCATAAGTAAACTGTCCTTATATATAATAAAGTCATATATAAATCATTCTCTTGTTTCTCTGTGATACACAAAAATAAAACTAGGTGATAAGAGCCCAAGAGGAAAAGCCAGATGTGGAAAACCAACAAACAACCCTCTGTGGCCAAGAGCAAGAGGAGAAAACTACAGAGAAGTGTAGCAGGCTAAAGGAAGCACCAATGGAATGATAGGAATCTACATGTAGAACAAACTGGCAAACTCCCCAAAGAGGTAAACACTGTTTCCATCCATCTCTACCTGTGAGGCTATGCACGCACACTCACACATATGCACATGTTCTTGCACACTCATACACTCATAAGCTAGTCCTCCTAGCCCCCAACATACACACTATCCACACAAGAATGGCCCACATAGAAGAACACAGAGTTGGAGGTCCAACCCCACCACTGGGACAAGGCCATTTCCTCCCCACCTGACTGACCCTACAAATGCATTTTAACTCAGAGAGAATATAGAGATGGAGAAAGGTCTTCTATGAATGCAGTAGCAGACGTGTGGCTTGTTAAAACCATGGGAAACTACCTGACATTCCAGACTGTAGCTCTCAGATCATTGCCTATGAATACCAAAGACCTAGAAGCCTCCTGAGTCAGGACAGAGAAGGAGGGGGGAATGAGCATCCTTCTCTGAGGCCCAAAACATGCCTTCTCATAGAAATTATATTGTAGAGATTGGTTAGGTATAGTTGAAAAGGTTCTATTGATTCTCTGCCTCAGGTACATGATGGGCTAATGAGGATTAGTAAACCATGTGGAAATCTAACCAGCTTTTAGAGTATTAGTTCTATGGATAAAAGGTTCCAAACTCCAGACAACAGACTCGCAAATGAATTGTTGAGACACAATACATTTGTACTTTGGTGACTACTGAGGAGGAACAGGGGCTCGATTTTTGCCCTTCGTCTTGAAGAAAGGCACTGCTGGGGGAGAAGGGGGCTGTGCTCCATGTGGGCAGTGAAACATCCTAAAATATCACATCTAAAAGTGCACTCTGATAAATGCCTATCACCCTCCCTTAAGAGCAGTCTCTTAAAGTCCCTGTAGTAGATGCCCCTTCACATCACACCCAGCCAAGACTGTTTCCCAAAGGGCCAGGTTAGCTACCCTGCTTCCTTTGCACTTCAGTGTTCTGCTGTCCTCTGGGGGCTTGTTTCTTCTGCACTTAGACCTCTCTGTACAAAAGCCACTTCCTCTTCTTCTCAGTCGAGTCACCCTGGGATAAAGAACCATGGGAAAACAGGTAGACTGACACACTCTGGGACCACCCTCGGTGATGTAATCCAGATAAGATGGAGGGGAAGGGATGACAAAGCCCTCCGTGGAGCCAGATGTGGTATCTAGGGTGGACCTACATCCCACAGGAATCAGGATGTAAAATTACTTCCTTGGCTTTGAGCAGGATTTAAAGCTTATTATATTACACATAGGTGATATGCTCTGTCAACCTTCCCTTCTCCACAAAAAAAAAAAAGTTTGATTTTTCCCAACCTGTTTTGTAGATCAGTATATCATTGGACAATGTTTTAAGATGGCATCTAGCTTTTCAGTTGTCTGACATATTCACAGCTATTTACTAATTTTCTACTATTGCTAGGTATCAAAGATGAATAAGATAGAGTCTCTGACCTTCAGAAACCCACCAGGAAAGGAGAGAGAATGATACATAACTGGATCAGTTGATTTCAATATATGATATGTTCTATCACAGACAAGGGAAGGCATGGCAGACAGAATAATTCTTCCTAAGAGAGCTGGGGCCTTCCTAGAGGAAGAAATGTTTATTTTTTTAAAAGATTTGTTTGTTTGTTTGTTTGTTTGTTTTGGCGGGAAGGGGCAGAGGGAGAGGGAGGGGAGAAGCAGATTCCCTGCTGAGGGCAGAGCCTCACACAGGGCTCAATCTCAGGACCCTGAGATCATGATCTGAGCTGAAATCAAGAATCAACCGACTGAGCCACCCAGGTGCCCCAAAGAAGAAATGTTTAAAATGCATTTTGAAGGATGGGTGAAACTTTGCCAAACCTGTGAAATGTGGAGACAAGAAAGGAGATGGCACCATGTGGAAAAGAGAAGAAAAGTGCAGTAGCATACATGAGGGAGGAGATGAGTTGGACAGGTTGGCAGGAGCCAGGACAAAGAGAGGCTCAAGATCTAGGATGAGAAGGGAAGCTGGTGCTCACAGCCCTCCATGCTCATCTGCAAAAGAGCTGTACTGACTGACGGATTGTTCGTCAGATTATACTTCTTGTTTAATCCATCTGTATTTCCACTAATAAAGCTGGCAAGATGACTCCTTTTGCATCTTCACCTGACTCGCAAATGGGCTACTTTGTGAGAGAACCAGCTAGGAGCCAAGCTGCAGGGAGCTCACTCAAGAGGAAAGTCATTTCAGAATCACCAGGCATTAAAGTTGCAGTTCCTGAGACACCTGTAAGTGTGTTTATTCCTGCTAAGTCACCTGGCAGCAACTTAAAAGCATAGATTTTTCAATTAATTGTAAAGTGGCAATCAGGCTGGGGGGAGAGCGATACAGAAGAGTTAGAGGGATTCATGTCTTGTAGTGGCTATGTTCACTCAATCCCCAAAGAGGCAAAGAGGACCTAATTAGAAACAAATCTAATGTAACATCCTTCCTGAGGTGCTTCTTACGGGGCAGTTTCTTTGGTTCTGTTTTCTTCTTGTGTGTGTTTGTATTAATCAGAATCCACGAAGGTGTTGGATACAAATATCTCGTGGTAGCATGCATTAGTGTGACGCAATATATACTGCTCTTCTAAATGTGACGCAAGGAGTTGTTGCTTGAAAGCACAATGCTTAGTCAGAGATACACAGACCTCGCTGATCCTGAGCTGCCATCACAGGGGAGGACCCATCCAACCATCCTTTGGAAGGCTCTCACTCTGGGGCTATGTACACTGAGGAACTCCTTTAAAATCATGACTTCATTTCTACCTTCTGTCAGAAAGAGTGTTGCATTTAAAGAAACAGGGAGAACGAGAGATAAGAGAAGGACTTTATAAAATCAGAAACATTCTTCTGAACATCCAATTATATAATTGCATAATTTTGATAATATTTATCATTATACCATCTAAGCTGGGATACTCCAATTTCCATTCTCCTTTTCCTCTCTTTTTTTCCTCAACAGATACCCATCCATCGTACTTTCCTAGATCAATCTTCTATCTGATTTCCACTACCACATGTTGTTTTTGACAGAGTTCATTATTACAGACACTGTGTGTTTGAACAGTCCACTGGCTAAATGAGACAGACGAGCACTTTAAGAAATAAAATCTTTCCTATTTCCCTAATTAAAACAGCATCCTTAGAGACTACCCAAATGCACCTGCCCTTGTGCAAATTCTGAACGCAAATTGCCTTTATTTGGTCAAAGAGGTTGTGTGTTAAAGCAGATGAACTGGAGCAAACCTGCTCCAGATGCATCTTTTCTCATTCGTTCAGTGCCATCAAGTTCATGGGCTTTTCTAGACAAATGGTTTCAAAAAATGTAACCAACCATCAATTATTCAGTAACTGATTAAGTATACTGTCAATTATATGAATCTCTTATTTTTCAATTTTCTCTCTCTTGACTTTTGGCCTTTCCACCATCTTACTGCAGATGGCTCTTTCCCAGAGGATACACAGGGCAAGTGAATGGAGAGATGGGAGTCGGGCAGGCAGTCTTGTAGTTAGCCGCTCAGGGCCCCATCAGCCCTGAGCATCCCTGGAGGCTGAGAATAGACTTTAGGTCAGAGATCCACAGACTATGGGCAGCCCAAATCTGGCCCACTGCCTGCCTCTTTAAACAAAGTTTTATTGGAGCACAGCCACACTCATTTGCTTATGTGTTGTCTATGGCTGCTTTTTCACTACAACAGCAATGGCTGAGTAATTGCAATGGAAGTCAAATGGCTTCAAACACTTATCTCTTGGCCCTTTATAGAAGCAGTTTGCTAACCCTTTCTAAGGCACTTGGGCTAGTAAGTTCAGCTTCTTAGAGAATGTTCTGATTAAAGTGAAGCCTTCCATTCTCTAATTCATTTCCCAGATTTCACACTGACCCCCAGTAGGAATCTTATAAATATTAAGGCCACCCTAGCTCATCAGAAATGTAGAAAAAGATATTTTAGAAGGATACCTTTAACTGCAAGTAAAAGAAAACACTTAATCAAGGAATTTTTTATTCTAAGGATTTTTTTTTTTCTTCATGTAATAAGTCAAGCAGTAATTTAGCTCCTGGGTTACTTTTGTTAGTGGCTTAGCAGCTCAACAAGTACCCGGGTTATTTTGATCCTCCTGGCTTGCCATGTTTAGTCTGTCTGATTCGTGCTTCAGGCTACCTCTTTTTAAGGCCCTAAGGTGGCAGCTAGAGTTCCAGTCATCTCATGCTGACACAGCAATGTCCAGCAGCAGAACAATCTTCTCAAGTCTATTTTTAAGATTGAGTGAAACTATTCCTGTAATTGCCATCCCTACCCTCCAGCTGTCTTTCCTTGTATCTCAGTAGCCAGCAAAGCACCACATGCTACCATATTAAACTGATGACTGGCAAGGACAAAGGGCCACTGTTTACTCCAATCAAGATTGAGCCCTTGGAGCTGGGATGGATATCTCTCTCCCCTGAAGCTTATGGCTTAGCTGAGAAGGGCTCTAATGTGAAAAACATGAGGGCTCAGCCAGAAGGAAAAAGGAAAGGGAAGATGGTTGTTGAGTAGGCAACCAACAATGTCAGCTATAGACTGGCATGAATCTCTTTTCACCCCTAGAAGAATAACTCACAAGGTATGTCCAATTAGGATGAGCAAGTTGCACACCAGGTATAAAGTACAATACGTCATATATACAGTAAAGAATATTTTGTATTTTAAAGATAAAATAGTTCCATGAACTATCACCATGAACTCAAGTACATCATTTTATCTCTCTGGACCTTAAGAGGTTAAGACAACATGAAAATCTCTTCCAGGTCTGGAATACCAAAACCATTATTAATTCAAAATCTTGAATAAAGGAACACTGGGTATTTGAATAAATATTTTGTTTATATGTTTTTATATTTATAGGCTGCATTTTTACACAAAGGATACGAGCTAACCTTAAAAAACTTAAATACTAAAAGGGAAAATAAGTAGTCATGGGAATTGGTGATGGCAGATAATAAGGGAAGGAAAACATTAATGACAGAGGTAAGGAGAGCATATAGAAATGCAAACCATATGTTCTTGGAGAGTTGTTTGAAAAGTCACCTAAAAATTGAGTACTGAGCTCTCTATAATTTAAAACAAGAAGGGAAACACAGTAAGTTATAAGACTGACAACATTCATGAGATAAAAATCATAATAATGGTTTAGAGGCAGAAGAGATTTTCTTGATATTAAGACTTCAGATAAATTTCATTCATGTCTCTTCATAAAGAGGACATTGCAATAAGTATTATTCTTAGTATCAACATTTTAAAGTATGATATTTTAGTTAAAGTAATATTACCCACTGAAACAAACAAACCCTAATATTTCAATACCTTAACATTAAATATAAAAAATTTTTCTTGCTCATATAACATTCAGTGCTGGTGTTTCAGGCCACTAGTTTACCATCTTGTGGGTTCATCCTTTTCCAGGGACTAAGAGCCATCTGCATTCAGCTAAAGCAGAGTTTCTCAACTTTGGCACTATTGGCATTTTAGAACAATGCTCTGTTGTGGAGGGCTCTCCGGTGCATAGGAGTGTGTTTAGAAGCATCATAGGCCATCAGCCAGATGCCAGAAGCATGACAATCAAAAATGCCTCCAAATACTGCCAAGAGCCCCCTGGGGGATAAAATTGCTTCTGGCTGAGGACTGCTGAGCTAGAGTCTGGGTCAAGAAAGAGCAGAGAGAGCATATCTCCTTTTTACTGATGTCTAATTTACACACACAAATGATCAGATCTTAAGTGTTAAGTTCAATGAGTTTTGACAATTGTTACATCTTTGTAATAATCACCATCCAAAATAAGATGCCAATCATTTCCCATACCCAGAAAATTCCCCCATACAGTCAATCCATCATCCTCTCCCAGGCAGCTACTTTCTGATATCTATCACTGTAGGTTAGTTTTGTCTATTCTTGGGCTTCATATAAGTAGAATTACACAGTATGCATTCTTTCATGTGGCTTCTTCTGCTCAAAACAGTATTCTGAAACTCACTCATGTTGTTGCATAAATCAGTCGTTCTTTCCTTCATACTGCTGAATGGCATTCTACTGTATGACAATACCACAAATGTGTTAATCTATTAGCTGGCTACACACTTTCTTTTTTAAATAATTTTTCCTGAAAGTGATGTGCATCACTTCTGTTCACATTTCACTGGTGAGAACTAGTATTATAATCCATCTAAATGTAACAAAGCCTGGGAAGTGATGTCTTTATTGGGCAGACACTTGTCAGTGATGATTCTGTCCTCTGAAAGTTGGAACATAAATCTTGGAGGACAGTTAATTATCTCTGTCATATCTAGCATCCAAATGGGAGATCTATAGATTGCTTTCTGGCCTTTAGGCTAGAAGAGGTGAAAGCTACTTGAAGTTCTTACATTACATATATAGTAACTCTTGAAATATAGCCTCAAAACTATCAGCTGGGGTACCTGAGTGGTTCAGTCAATTGAGCATCTGACTCTTGATTTCAGCTCAGGTCATGATCTCAAGGTAGTGAGATTGAGCCCTGAGTAGGGCTCCATGCTGAAAGTGGAGCCTACTTAAGATTCTCTCTGTCCCTCTCCCTCTGCCCCTCCCCCACCGCTCACATGCTCTCTAAATAAATAAATAAATAAATAAATAAAAAATGAAAACTATCAGCTCTGCAAACATTTACTAGTCAACCATATTAAGTAACAAAATAAACTCATACTGTAGTTAATTACCCACAAGTTCTAACCAAATACTAAATAACCAATCAATATCCAAAGCAACAAAGAACTTTCAGCTAATGCATATTAGTGCTTTCTTTTTTGTACATTTTTTCCTGAGTCTCAAAATTTTAAAAAAATAAACTGTTCTTGATTAGAACATGATTGACAACGTATAAACAGTAATATATTTGAATAATCATATGATGTTTAAAATCTGCAGACCTGTGATACACAGAAGGCTCAACTTGAATTTCATATGATATAAATATATTTGCTTTAACTTAAATTAAAAGAAAAAACATGTCCATAATAATAGAAATGTAAATTGAATATTTATCACAGTTAACCATGAATGGAAACACCTATTCATGAATTCATGAATATTTTCAGAACAAAATCTTTCCCAGACTTAAGGGGCTGGGACCCTAAAAACATAGTGAGAAAACACAGTAGTCTTTTCCATGAATAATGCTGAAAAGTAAAACAGACCAGCATTCTCTGCTTTATTTTTACTAATGATTTAACATATACAAAAACCCAACAAAAATACATAAAAGTAAAACTGTGATTAAAGATGAGTTGATATAAATATATCCGTCATTTCAAAAGATGAGTATATCTATTGCATCATATAAAAATAGACATTTTTTTACATATTTGCATGAATATGCCACCATATGGTGATCATTTTTGAATTGTCTAACCTAACATATTCACAACACTTCATTCTTTATTGCCGAAAATACTTGATTTGTACACACTGTATATTTCTGTGTATATGAATTTTTAAATGTGTTTTCAACATATGTCCCATAAAATGGTTCAGACCTAGGTATGTACATGGTGGGTCTATCTGGTGTAGGCCTAGCAAGAGTCTCATAAGGATCTAGGGAAGTACCAGGGAAATAGCTCCTCCTGAAGGAAGGATCTGGCTCAAAGACAAAGGGTCCTGATAAGAGCGCCTGAAGAATAAGGTCAGAACCAGTAGCAGGTACTGGGAGGCCAGAAGTCCCAACATGTAAAGGAGAGCAGTCTTAGGCATACAGTTGGCTTTAGAGAGCTAGAAAGCACACAATGAAGATCCTGGGGTTGCAGCCCTAAGAAGGCTGAGGGAAAAAGAGGCACCTGACGTCAGGACAGTCAGTCACTGGAAGCAAGGCCCAAACCACTGGGCTGGATTTGTGTCCAGAACTCTTATGCCCAGGAAGCATGGGCACTGACAGGAATGGGCTCCTGCTGCAGAGTAGCAGCTAAGTCACCAAGATGGGACTCAAGTAAAGAAGGAAGGACAATTTAACAGCTATCTTAAGTATCCAGTGGTCCATGAGGTCAAGGTAAGTCCTGAAGCAGGCACGACTGATACTGATTTTAAGAGTCATGGGACAGATCTTCATTATCCCTTCCCCCAAAATGGTCTGAGGCCTGCATGCCTCAGTTGCCCCAGCTGTGGGAAGAAAAGGAATGCAGAAGTTGGGAGCCAGGGACACCCAGAAACCACAAGCTGAGCATGACCTCCTGTATTAAAAAAAAAAATCTTAATGCAGTTGAAGTAAATTAACATTCTTTTATAAGAGCCTGAGTCTGCCTTTGCAGGGAGAAAGTTATTACAGGGGTTCAGTGGGCAGAATAGACTCCATTCTTGGACCTCCATTAGGTCTGATACTGTCTTTGCAAAAATCAAAAACTCTGGTATATTTCACTTCCAAAATGCCTTGAAACTCCATTATGTTCTACATTTTAAAAAGTCTTTGCCAGAAAGATGGTAACTGAATCTAATTTGCAATGCATGCCTAGTCATCATGTTAATTCACAGAAGTTATATTAATAATATCATACACTTCAAAGTGAATCCTGTATATTCCACCGAATTAACTGGAGTTGTTCAGGTGCCTATTAACAAGTTGCTGAAATGCAGAAGCTTTTGCGTTTGTTGGGCGGTCATACCTTATTACAAGTTGTGTCAAGGCAACTCAAGGGACAGGCAAAAAAGAATTGCTACTCTCTGTGGAGCCTTAGGCACTGCTTTCGGATTTCATTAAGAATGACATATCCATGGATTCCAGATAACTATTATAGGTGGGCTTCATTTTAAGAAATATTAGTTATGAAAGGCAACCTTAGAAAATGTTGAAATTACCAGGAAGTTGTTTGCTTCAATAAAGGATTTTCTATTTAATCAGTAACTATCATTCATTCATTCATTCATTCATTCAATAAATGTTTCCTAAACCTTCCCATGAGTAACTATGCTATGAGGAAATCATGATCCTTGCCCTGAAGGAGCTGACACTGCTGAAGGCACGTATTAACAATTAGCTATATCCAGCAGGTGACAGGTACAAACAAGATATTCAGAACATTAAAATAACAGAGGCACCATTTCCAGTAGGAAATTCAAGGAAGCCTTCATAAAGAAGTTGGCAAAGACAGCAGGATTTTAACTGTTAGTGATTGCAAGTAGAAAAGATGAACAATCTAGACATGCATAAAGGAGTGGGCAAAGAATGAGAATAGGAACAGGAAGCTCCAAGGCACACGTGGGGCATGGCAAAGGGATCTGTTTGTCTGAGTGTGGATTTTGAACGAGAGTGGGAGTTAGAATTGTAAAGGTAAGTTGGAGCTGAATCAAGAGCCATAAATGCCAGGGAAAGGAATGTGTGATGGCTTTTGTTAGGAAATCAAAAGCTGCTAAGCTTTCTGCGAAGAGAAAGAACAGGATTAATGCTTATTTAATGAGAGTGAAATTTGCCTCTGAAATGCTGTGCATCTTCTACAGGGACAGAAAATGGAGAGCAACAATATCAGATAAAAATATGTCACCATATTTGGTAGAGAAGTTATAGCGGCCTGAGCCCACATAGTGATATCCACCGAGAAGGAGGATTTTCCTCCCAAAAGAGTTTTTCAGTGGCCCCGTCATCACTGGCCTTGAGAAGATGCTGCACGACTGTAGCTTAGGTGCACAGGACCAAACCATGACCAAGTTACTGATAAGGGTCTGAAGCAAGTACTGGACATTCCAGGACAGACCAGACTCTCTGGGGCAAGAGCAGTGGGAGCCTCAGAGAAGATCTGCTCAGAAACGATTTTCTTAGAGCTGCCAGTGAAGGTTACTCATCAATTCTTTAGGAAGAAAGAACTGCAGACTGCTCTGAAAACCCACTGTCTATTCTTATGTTTCGTGACACATAAGGCTATCCAGAAAACCAAATATCACTCCTCTTGGGGTATAGATGAGATTATTCACAGCACATCCTCTCAACAGGGCTGCAGAGTGCCATAAGAAATTATCTCTCTAGGACCCATCTGAAATTTAAAGTCAGGATTCCTGTGTCAGAGAGCATGTGTTTGGAGGCAAGAACAGTAAGTTATTGTTTTAGTCTTGGATACATGAAGGAAAGGAGTTGAGTATGACTGTTTGAGTTTGCGTGACTGGGAGAATGGTGATACTCCCCGACAGAAGCTAGTTGGGAAGGGGAAATTATTTGGGTAAGATGATGATTTCAGTTGAGAACATGCTGAGTTGGGGTGGAAAATCCAGAGCAAGATGCAGGCACTGGAAAGATAGGATAAAAGATCAGCAGTAGGGTCAGAGCACAAGATCAAACATTTCTCAAAATAAAATACAAACCAATAAAAAAATTACTCTTAGAGTAGAGAATTCACTTACATATAGCTTCCTAGAACTATCTCGAAAGATTTAAATGAGGTACACCTTAATAGCATATTTGTTTTTTTATTATGTTCAATGAACCAACATATAGTACCAATAATGTTTTGCAAATTATTGATTCTTAATTTATGGCCAAAAGCACACCTAAAGCTCAGAATGTCTTAAAGCATCCACTACATCTATTAAAGATTAAGTTATTAGCAACTGTTGCATACTAAAATTTTTATTGCCTGATAGTTATTACCTCCGTAAGGGTATTGACTAATCCAAGAATGAGGAACATACATGGATTTTACAACTCTAAAAATGTAGAAAAGGATTTTCAATTTATACAATACATTTGATATTAAGTTGAAAATCCTTTTCTACATTTTTAGAGTAGTAAGTAAACTAAACTCTTTTTAAGGAATTGTAAAATTTATAAATTATAAAATTTGCAAAACATTATTGGTCCTTATAGTTTTTAAAAACACAGAACGAAATCATAATTCTAAGACTTAAGACATGTTTTGTGTTTCTATCTTATGGATTTTTCTCCCTTACTGTCCCTCAGATGTGCTATTAGAATTAGTAACTTTAAGTCACTCTGGAAACAGAATTTATAAAGTGGTTCACACTGCAAGGCAGCCATCCTTCTCCCTTGTACTTAAGGCCATCTGTGCAATTGTTTTCCAACTCTGCATTCAAAATAAAAATAAAACACACCTAAACAACTCTTGAAACCAAGGAGACACCAGCCCATTATCTTGCTAGATTACTCCACTTCACAAGGACAGACACTTTATTCATTGTATCCTTGATGCCTAGAACAGTGTGTGGCACACGATAGGTATTCAGTAAATATTTGCTGAAGCAATCAATCAGTAAACATCAAAGTTAATTTTTTATTTCTCAGCAGAAATATTTTTGGCATTTTAGATGGGACTGTTCTCACCTGTGAAACATTGCCTTGCACATTGTAAGACCTGTAGGATCCCTAGCCATCTTCCTTTCAGTGCTGGTAGACCCCACTGTAACAACCAAAAACACCCTCCCACATTTTCAAATGGCTCCTGAGAGGAGGTATGGTTCCATTTAAGATCCAGTATATGAAATATGTAATTAATTATTGGCATCTGTCTATGAACCAGAACCAATTTCATGAGATTCTGCAAAAATTAAAGAAAACAAAATCTGGAGGGGCGCCTGGGTGGCTCAGACGGTTAAGCGTCTGCTCTCGGCTCGGGTCATGATCCCAGGGTCCTGGGATCGAGCCCCGCATCGGGCTCCCTGCTCAGCGGGAAGCCTGCTTCTCCCTCTCCCTCTGCCTCTGCCTGCCACTCCCCCCTGCTTGTACTCTGTCAAATAAAAACTAAAAAATCTTAAAAAAAAAAAAAAGAAAACAAAATCTGGAATAGTTGAGAGTAGACTTTGATGATTTCCACATGAAGAAAAAAATGTCTCCTGCTAAGAAAGTACCCAGTGTCCCAGATTCTGAATTAGAAAGGTACTACCAAGTGGAGACAAAGAAAGTAGGAGTGACCTGCTAGCATGGTAGCATGTCTCACATTCAGGAAGACCTTGGCAAGCAGCCCTCTCTCAGGAGAAAATATTCACCAGTCTACTCCTCACCCTCTATTGAAAAGCATGTTGAAGTTTATAGTAAAAGTCAAAGGGGAAGTAGGATTCGCTTTACATTATACAGCAGCTTTTCGAGAACACAACTACTCCATAGGGCTACAGATAGCTACTCTAGGGGCCAACCTTGAAAGTCCCCTAACGAAAAAATCTGAATTTTCCAAAATTTAAGACAGTAATGTCTTTAAAGACATTAACACAGAAATTACATTTTTGAAATAATGCTTTCTTACTTGAATTTTACAACAAATATTTTTGGCTTTGGAATTAAATAAATGTGCAAGGATTTGAAAAATACCCTAAATATATCATATGGGGTCTATATCAATTTTAATTGCAAATAATACAATAAAATCAGTATCTTTTGTGACCTAATAATTATAGGGCTGGTTGAGTTTGAGTTTTGAACCACATAAACTATTTCTAGCTCTTTTTTTGGGAGAACACCTATGACTAGTGCCTAAAAAGCTGGGTCTGAGGCATGGCTGACTCCACTTTTGTCACATGCATGAACTGCTTGCCAAGTTGGATATTCCAAGCAGAATCTCTACCTTATCGTTACTCAAAACTCCAGATGTCATATATAACAGCAAAATAGTCATGTTGTTTAAGTGGAGTCATGATAGTAAGGCATCTCTGGTGGTAATAAAGCTGTGCATGAAGATACTAAATATCCAACACTTAGCGCTGTGCTTGGCACATATTTGGAGATAATAAACATATGTCAAATAAAGGAATAAAAGAGAGGATCTTAGTTACACAGGAAATTTAAATTCTATTCAATATTTTACGTTTACAGAGGATGACATAATGTTCCATATATTTTATAAGGATTCCCATCAACATGGTTAAATATTTTTAGTGCTCACAGTAGCCAATTATCTGAAAATGATTGTCATCTAGAAGAGTCCATTTCTAAACAGTACCAGATTTTTTAGAAGTTTTTATTTAAATTCCAGTTAGTGAACATAGTGTACTATTAGTTGCAGGTGTACAATATAGTGATTCAACACTTCCATACAACACCCGACGCTCATCTCAGCTGGTGCACTCCTTAATCCTCATCACCTCTCTCACCCATTCACCCCCCCACTCCCCTCTGGTAACCATCAGTTTTTTCTCTAGAGTTAAGAGTCTGTTTCTTGGTTTGCCTTTCTCTTTTTTCCCCCACCTTTGCTCATTTGTTTTGTTTCTTTAAATTCCACTTATGAGTGAAATCATATGGTATTTGTATTTCTTTGATTTATTTCCCTTAGCATAATACTCTCTAGCTCCATCCATGTCATTGCAAATGGCAGAATTTCATTCTTTTTTATGGTTGAGTAATATTCCATTGTATATATACATGTTCTTTATCCATTCATCAGTTAATGGACATTTGGGCTGTTTACATAATTTGGCTATTGTGGATAATGCTTCTATAAACATCAGGGCACATGTATCCCTTTGAATTAGTATTTTGTATTCTTTGGGTAAATACCTAGTAGTGCAATTGATGGACTTTAGGGTAGTTCTATTTTTAACTTTTTGAGAAACCTCCATATTGTTCTTCCGAGTGACTGCACCAGTTTGCATTCCCACCAACAGTGCAAGAGGGTTTCTCTTTCTCCACATTCTCGCCAACATCTGCTGTTTCTTGTGTTGTTGACTTCAACCATTCTGATAGGTGTGAGGTGATATCTCATTGTAGTTTTGATTTGTATTTCCCTGATGATAAGTGATGTTGAGCATCTTTTCACGTGTCTGTTGGCCATCTGTATATCTTCTTTGGAAAAATGTCTATTCATGTCTTCTGCCTATTTTTAATTGAATTATTCATTTTTGGAGTGTTGAGTTTGATAAGTTCTTTATATGTTTTGGATACTAACCCTTTATCAGATATTTCATTTGCAAATATCTTCTCCCATTCTATAAGTTACCTTTTAGTTCTGATTGTTTCCTTTGCTGCGCAGAAGATTTTTATTTTGATGAATTCCCAATAGTTTATTTTGTTTTTGTTTCCCTTGCCTCAGGAGACATATCTAGAAAGAAGTTGCTATGGGACAGTGCCAGATTTTTTTTTTTAATTACTAAAATACAGGATATGAGTTAGAAGCTTGATAAAAATGTTTGAGAGCTGGTTTCAGGGATTTAACCCACTGTAAAGCCTGAGGAAATATATTTTGTGTTGCAGTCATTTTCCTAACTCTCCTCACAGAATGGACGTTTGAGAAGCCACCTACCATCACTGGCAAAGTATGGTGCTCAGCACAGGCAACAGTCCTCTTTTTTTTTTTTTTTTTTTTTAAAGATTTTTTTTATTTATTTATTTGAGAGAGAGAATGAGAGACAGCACAAGAGGGAAGAGGGTCAGAGGGAGAAGCAGACCCCCCGCTGAGCAGGGAGCCTGATGCGGGACTCGATCCCGGGACTCCAGGATCATGACCTGAGCCGAAGGCAGTCGCTTAACCAACTGAGCCACCCAGGCGCCCAGGCAACAGTCCTCTTAAAGCAGTGAGATAAGCATCGCTCTATTAAGACACTGTAAAAAAAAGGTATATGGGCATTTAACTACAGGAACTACCACAGTACTTAAAATCCCAGAACATCATGCCAGGATAGAAGTTTGGAAAGCATCTTTCTTTTACAGAAAAAAAAAAAACAGGCACAGAGAATCTGAGTGACTTGTTCCAGGCCACACAGTAAGTTGGTAACTGAGGTGAGAATAGATGTCAGGTCTTCCTAAAAGCTAAGCATCCCAGATGAATTATGGAGAAACACAAAAAGGAAAGACGAGAAAAGCATCCCTGTACATAGTGATGCTACCAATGCAGAGCAGCAGAAACATGATATACCATCTACCTTCTGACTTTTCAAACTTACGGTCCACCAGATGGAATAAGGAAGAGCCTGACTCATCTCACCTGAGCTCGATGGTCTCAGGAATATGAGGAAGGAAGGCCGTTATAGGAGTACATTTGTTGGCTGAGGGCCAACTGAGTCTAAGAAAACATATAAGGCCTACTGGTAAAAATGATGATAGCTTCTCTAACTTTTGCGAGCCTACTGCAAAGGGCCCACCATGAAAATGCACAGGATGTTAAAGGGAAGGACCCAGTGGACAATGTTATACCAATAACAAGGAGTCAACATCAGTCAGAAAATGGCAGGTACTTCCCCTCAAATTTGATATTACCCAGAAGCCTTTGCTTCCTGGCATTGCTATTTATATATTTCAGCACTAAGTTTTAGCTAACAATCTCAAAGTAGCATCCTGTGATCCTCATTCATTCAGTAAATATTTATTGAGCACCAACTGTGAGAAAAGTACACAGCATGCACTGGGGATACAAAATTTAAAGGCATGGGGACTGCTTAGGAGGAATGTAGTCAAACTAGAGAAAAACAGTAAGTACAAAAAAACCAAACAAATGCTGGAAGTATTTTATGACAAGTTAAAGAAGAGGAAAAGGAAACAGCCCCCAAGAAGGAAGTAATAGTATAAACAGGGGAAAGGTCATGAAGGAATGGGTTTTGCAATTTGGAAGGATATTCCACCAGCTGTGTGAAAGCTAGGCAGCTGCAAAAACCAGAGTGGCAGTGACTGGAGGAAACAGGTCAGAGAAACGAAGCGGTTACACAGATGGGACTTACTTGTGCACTGAAAGCAGTGGATGGAAACAAGAATGACCCCAGGATATCCAGATTGGAGCCTCATTTACCAAGACTGAGAAAATAGGGAATGGGTTTAGTTCTGACTAAACATAAGCAGTGCCTATGGGACTTCCAGATGTCCCATATGGAGAAATCCATGAAGCGTGTGGATATCCAGATCTAGTAGTAAGAGGGAGGGCTGAATGTGAGTAGGCAGGATGGTGATTGAAGCCATGGCAGCAAGTGAAAGAATACAAATAGAATATTCAGAAAGAGAAGAGATGGGAGCCAAGCCTGGGGTCTCTAAGCATATCAGAATTCAAAAACTTAATGAAAGGCAAGTCATCAGAGGAGAATGAAAAAAAAGTCAGAGAAATAGGAGATGAAGGAAAAGTCATAGACTCTGAGAACAAGTTTATTTGTTTGTTTGTTTGTTTGTTTTAATATTAGAAGTCATTGCTGTCGTATGCTCAAATCAGGTGAGAAAAGGACTAAAATGTCCCACTGGCACTGGTCATTAGCAGGTAATTGTTAACCTTGGCCAACATTCCCATGGTGCTTGTTGCCCATGTGGGTGGGAGGTAAATGAGATGAGAAGCCAGGGTAAATATGCTCAAGGAAAGGAAGTGAAGTTGAGGGGAGATCTGATTTCCTATCTATATATCTATAGGCATATAGATATAGGTATATCTATAAACACAGATATAGATACATAGAGATTTATCTAGAAATCTCTTTCTATATATATATATATAGATTGTGAAGAATGACAAAATGTCAGCTCTGTAACTTTTAAACTATTTGATATTAAGCAAGTTACTTCATCTATTTTATCCTCAACTTAATTTTTTTAAAGATTTTATTTATTTAATTGACAGAGAGAGAGAAAGCACAAGTAGGGGGAATAGCAGGCAGAGGGAGAGGGAGAAGCAGGCTCCCCCCTGAGCAAGGAGCCTGATGTGGGGCTCAATCCCAGGACCCTGGGATCATGACCTGAGCCAAAGGCAGTCACTCAGCCAACTGAGCCACCCAAGTGCCCCTAAATGGACATAATAATAGCACCCACTTCAAAGAGCCACAAGAAAGAATGCACGTAAAATATGCAGTTGAGAGTCTAGCGCCCTGGCTATACTCGGTAAAGCGAGTTACTAATATCGCTACCATTGTCGCTACTTAGCTAGGACACTGGAGGTGCTGGCGAAAGACTGGTCTGGGAGAACACTGAAAGAAGCAAAACAGGGCACCTGAGTGGCTCAGTTGGTTAAGCGACTGCTTTTGACTCAGGTCATGATCCTGGAGTCCCGGGATCGAGAGACGCATCGGGCTCCCTGCTCGGCAGGGAGTCTGCTTCTCCCTCTGACCCTCCCGACCCTCCCCCCTCTCATGCTCTCTCTCTGTCTCTCTCTCTCAAATAAATAAATAAAAAAAAAAAGAAGCAAAACAAACAGGTAAGTGTTGGATGAGTTGAAAAGGAAAGAGCGAAAGGGTTGGAGATCCCAGTGAGGTAAAGAGAGGATAACTCTGCATTTAAGAGTTGGAGAGCCAGAGGAACAGGAAGCTGTGACCAGAAGTTTCCATGTTGCATTTTAACACCTCAGAAGAGGTTCAGTGCTGGGTAATGATGAAGGCAATGGGGGCGATAAACTGGAATGGAGACAAAGATCATTCATTCATTCTCAGGTAGCAAATCTCTCTTGAGAAATGATGACGTGTTGTCTTGGGAGCTGGAGATACACCTAGAACAAAGCTGAAACCCTGCTGCAAAGCTTGGAGGTTGGGGGGCAGGATGGTTTATCCACAAAGTTGTGACAGTTGGTCAAGGCGGTGGCTGGACAGCAGCAGGGAGACTATAGACTCACCAGGCAAAGAGCACACAAGATAGGACCATGCACATTGGCTAAAGGAGAGCTAGGGGCTGGTATGTGTGGTTGGAATGAACTTGGAAGGAGGAGGGGGCTTTCCTGGATAAATGGAAGACATGAGGAGCTAGAAATGGGCTGAACTGCTTGTAGGCCCCACGGAAGGGGGAGCCAGCAGCATCTGCCCCTTTGGACAGTGGCTGGAAAGAACCCTCGACGTGGAGAGGGAGGTTTCAGTTGAGCAAAAGAGGTGGAGGATGTGTTCTGGGCGAAGCCTGCTTCTGGCGGCACAGTGCCCTATTGGCAGTACAAGCAAGGCCTCAGGGCCTAGGTGCTTTCCACAACCTACAAGACAGACTTTAAAAAATCGGCTCCAAAATAGAAAAAAAAAACTGCAAAATCTCTATTACTAAATGTTTAATTAAATGTACATAAAACACATCATTATGTCAACTTCATTAATTGTTAAATTTAGTGCTCATAAAAATTTCATTACATTCAGAAAACAATTTGTATGTTGGATTTTCCTGCTTTGCAAGAACCCCTGAGTAAGCACAATGGTTGTCAAGAAATCGCAGTCAGTTGTAAATTAAATTAGTTTCTTATAATTAATTTAAAAAGTAAAATTACTATAATTCTTTCAAATGTTTATAATAAAAATGTATTTAATGTGGAATACGGATAGAGGCTAATATATTTGATAGAACATTTGAAAAGCTTCCAGGGGCCCACAACAGGTACCCCAGAGAAGGTGGAAGGATGCTGGGAAAGGAGGAGTCAGGGCAAAGGAAGGAACACTAACTTCTCATCAAGGAATAAATTAGAATCTTCTAGTAACTTTACCACTCTCTCCAGCTCGAAGAGTCCTAATCTATATATGCCTTGGATGCTTTTGATAGTCTGATGAAGCCTAGAGACCCCTTCTCAAAATAATGTTTTTAAATGCATAAAACAAAATATACAGGATTATAAAAGAAACCAATTGTAGTGAAATGCAACAATTAAAATATTTAATGTTTTTGTGATCAAAAGAGTAACAAATTTTTTTATATAAAATAACAAGACTAGCTTCATTTCCTAATAGTAATGAGTGTAAATGATGTTACAAGATCATTTCAATAGCATGTGATTTTAAAACAGTGGTGGTTTTTATTGGTGTCAGCTATCGTGAACTGCTAATATTACTATGGTTTGTTGCTCACATTTATAGTTGAAAGAAATACTAAATTTCAAGACGTCAGTGCACATAAAGATGTAATTTTTTTCCCATCTAACTTTACAAATCTCTAGAATTCTACCAACAAATCACTTGGAAGTTCATGGATTCCCTGGTTAAAAACTGTAGCTCCTGTGCAAATAAAATGAACAGACCAGGGCAAATGTTCAAGGAATAAGGAGCAGGAGCGGAAACATGCTAGCTGACTCGCAGGGACCTCAGATGCAAAGGTGCTCCCCCAAATTTCCATTTCCTCTTTCTAAACTACTTCATACATTCTGGCAGAGTTTGTTTCAGTTGATTTTGGTTCCATCTATTTCAGCAAAACCTCATCTGAACAGTACTGGTCTTTGACAAATACACACACACATACACACACACACACACACCTCAAAGTTAGAAGATAATTTCCCAAACGGTGTGGGCTGGGGAGACAGACAAAGAACAAGTACAAGTCAGTAATTAAGGATAAATGACATAATATAGAATTTGGAAAAGATAATGCATATTTAGGAAAGATGAACATATACCGGACATGATAATCAACCTTGCCAGTAATTAAAACTGTATCAAATAATGAAATCTTATTTTTACCTAGCAAATTAGCAAATATTAAAAAGATTAATAATATCTAGTATTCGTGAGGATGAGGTAAAATGGACAATTTCATACACTGATAGTGGGAATATAATCAGTTCCAATCTTTTTGGTGGGCAACATGACTATATATCAAAAGGCTATAAAATGTGCACACACTTTAACATAGCAATGCCAGTAGGACTTTATTCAAAATAAATACTTGTACAAGTGGACAAAAATATAATTAAAAAGTTGATATAACATGCATAACCATTAATAAGAGATTGATAAAATAAGTTACAGAATATTCAACATAATATTAAAAAGATAAAGCATTAAAAATGATAAGATGTATCTGTTAAGTGTTGAAATAGGAATTTGACTAAACTGTTTTATTAGGCAGCACATTACTACAGTGTGACCCCATTCTCTATATATTAACTATATATATAAATATATATATTGGCAGAAATACTTCTGCCAATATATAGTTAATATATAAATATTACCTATAGCTTATATATAAATGTTATATATGTATATACACATGCAAATATAGAAATATAACTATCAAAATATTATATATTATATATAGCTTATATGTAAGTGTTATGTATGTATATATACATATGCAAATATAGAAACATAACTATCAAAATATTTTATATATATATATATATATATATATATATGTGCAGATATATCTAAGTAAAGAAACCAGAAAGGATCTATACCATACTGTGGTATGATATCTCTCGAGAATAGGATTTTCACAAACTCAACATCCAAGAAAACAAATAATCCAGTCAAGAAATGGGCAGAAGACATGAACAGACATTTCTCCAAAAAAGACATACAAAAGGCCAACAGACACATGAAAAAATGTTCCACATCACTTACCATCAGGGAAATACAAATCCACACCGCAACGAGATACCATCTCACACCTGTCAGAATGGCTAAAATTAACATGACAGGAAACAACAAATGTTGGCGAGGATGCAGAGAAAGGGGAACCCTCCTACACTGCTGGTGGGAATGCAAGCTGGTGCAGCCACTCTGGAAAATGGTATGGAGGTTCTCAACAACTTAAAAATAGAGCTACCCTATGACCCAGCAATTACATATACCCCAAAGTCATATACCCCAAAGATACAAATGTAGTGATATATAGGCATATACCCCAAAGATACAAATGTAGTGATCCAAAGGGGCACCTGCACCCCAATGTTCATAGGAGCAATGTCCACAATAGCCAAACTGTGTAAAGAGCTGAGATGTCCATCAACAGATGAATGGATAAAGATGTGGTATATATATACAATGGAATATTACTCAGCCATCAGAAAGGGTGAATACTTACCATTTACATTGACATGGATGGAACTGGAGGGTATTATACTGAGTGAAATAAGCCAATCAGAGAAAGACAATTATCATATGGTTTCACTCATATGTGGAATATAAGAAACAACGCAGAGGACGATAGGGAAAGGGAGGGAAAACTGAATGGGAAGTCATCAGGGAGGGATAAGAACCACGAGAGACTCTTAACTCTAGGAAACAAACTGAGGGTTAATAGAGGGAGTTGGTTGGGGGTTGGGGTAACTGGGTGATGGGCATTAAGGAGGGCATGTGGTGTGATGAGCACTGGGTGTTATATGTAACTGATAAATTATTGAACTACACATCTGAAACTAATGATGTGCTATATGTTGGCTAAGTGAATTTAAATAAAAAAAATAATTGGATTTTCATTTTCAACTAAAATAAATAAATGAAACAATACAGAAAATAATAATCATTGTATATCACTTTATAATCAGAAAGGGAAATAATAAAATAGTTCCATTTGACAAAAGGAACCTGGTTTCTGTGTCTGCGAAATGTAGACTTCTTTGAAAGGAGCCTTTGAATAATTGAGCTTTTTCTCTACTCAACAAGAATTCAGGGCTTTAAAACACTTGCCTAATTGGGTCATTTCAGTTAACACCTGAAAGCAGTAACCCAAGATGACAGCTGAGCAGGGAGCTTCCTTCCTGATTATTTCCTAACAGTCCCACAATGTCAGGTAGGAGCCCCAGACAGCTGATCCGAGGTTGCCCGCTAAGCATTTCCTAAGAACCAAAAAGTCCACTTTAACAGTAATGATATTCTGCACTGACAGATGTCTGGCTGAAACCCAAGGGCCATTCTCTCATTCAGAGATTCACTCACCCCATATGTGCTAAGTACCTACTGTGGAAAAGGACTAATATAATCCCTACCCTCCGGGCCTTATTATGGAGACAGGGGAGCCCTTGGTATACAGGAAACACACACACACATATATTATAAAACAGAATGCTGAGAAGGGGTCATAGGTCATGGTGGTCTTCATGGTGCAGGTGTATTCGAGCTGGATTGTGAATGAGAGTGGGCTTCTCAAGGCATAAAAGGGGGAGAACAGGCATTCATTCTGAGAGGGTGAACAGCTTTAATAAAATGAAACAAAGCTAAGCGGTAAATCCTAGCCTGTGGTGAATGAGGAGTATCTGATTGGACATGATCTTAGAGTCCATCTGGGTAAATGCCAGGAGCTAAGTCCAGAAGGTTGACTGGGATGGGCTAAGGAAGACCCATTAAGGGACTCTTTGGAGAAAATCCCATACCTGGGACTGAAGGTTCCCTGGCATGCATGTTAGATGTCTCTTTCTCAAGCGAAGCCAAAGGGATTGATTCACAGATTGTGTCTACTGTCTTAGGTGTTTCACGCAGATTCTCCAAGAACTCTGGGTCCCCAGCCAGGAGAGATAGAAGACAGCCCTGCTCAGTGTGGGAGCTAGATAGCGGGGTGAGAATATAGAGGAGAGGCCATGGAGCATGACCCATCTGTGGGCCCCCAGTTGGTTTAGTTAAGATGCTGGATTTATTTTATTTTTCTATAAAATACAGGGACACACTGCTCATCAGTGTCCAAAATGAGGTAAAATACATGCGATCAGATGTATTCAAGGGCCCACCATTTCTGTCCTAAGTAAAAGAATATATGGGGTCTGATCCCACTGCCACTTCAGCCTCCCTCTGTGGTGTAGTTGCCTAGAACTGCTTAGCAATAACTCACAAGTGTCCCTCCAATTGAATGACTGAGCAACACTCACCCTGGATATAGGTCCCTTCTATAATTCTAGAATTGCATCTTCAGACAGAGGCATAGAACTATGGGCACCATATTTGACTGGGAATGCAGGGAAAATGAAATCCTTTGGCCAGTCTTTGCCCTTAGTATCCTGCAACTCCTATCAAATTTCAAGCAAAAATAACAGGTGACTCAAGCCCTAGTTTGGCAGCCCTCAGAGGGGCCAGGGATGCTCTGTCATCAAGTTTAAGCTTTATCCTACAAGAAAGTGCATCATCAAAGCTGTGCAGAGGAGGGGACAAGATCAGATCTAGACATAAGAAAGGCAATCCTGGTGACATTTCTAGGCTGGATAGAAGACAAGAGAGATTTAGAACAAGGGTAAGGAGGCAGAAACATCAAGCCAAGTGGGAGTTGACAAAAGCTTTATCTCCTTCTGAAACAGCAGGAAGGGACAGAGATGAGATGAACAGCATTAGACAGGGCAGAATCCCAGCATTGAGATGTGGCAGGTGAGTGGGGCCAAATATAATTCAATAGTTTTCAGCCTGAGGAAAGGGAAGAAGTTTGGTATTATTAAATCCTAAAAGGATCTATAAGAGGGGAAACAGGCTTTTGTGGGGATAAAAGATAAGTCCACTGGAGTGTGATTATTCTAGATTTGAAAACACCTAAAAGTCCACAATTCTGTGACCATGGGGCTATATTTTAATACATAAAAGCAAACTGCAGAGTAGTAGTCCAACCAAGTTGCATATTAAAACATCTTCCCCATACTCCTGTAACTGCATTTTTTAGAACATAGAGAGATTTCTTCTTGTTTAAGAGTTAGTGGTATATGAAATACACACACAGAGAGGAATATTACTCAGCCATAAAAAGAATAAATTTTAAGGGTGCCCATGTGGTGCAGTTGGTTGAGCATCTGACTCTTGGGTTCAGCTCATGTCATGATCTCAGAGTCATGAGATTGAGGCCTGAGTCGGGCTCCTCACTCAGAGGGGAGTCTGCTTCAGACTCTCTCTCCCTCCCCTTTGCCCCGCCCACCTGTGCTCACTCACAGTCTCTCTCTCTAAAATAAATAAATATTTTATAAAAAAGAATAAATTTTGTAGTTTGTGACAACATGGATGGACTCTGAAGGCATTATGTAAGTGAAATAAGTCAGACAGAGAAGGACAAACATCGTATGATCTCAATTACTTCTGGAATCTAAAAAAAAAAAAAAAAAAGAACAACAAAAACATGGGTGTAGATACACAGAACAGACTGGTGGTTGCCAGAGGTGGGGGTGTGTGGGGGATAGGTGAAGTGGGTAAAGGTTGTCAAAAGGTGGAAACACCTTAGGGCCTTCAGCACAATCAGTTCTCCATCCCTGAAGATGTTCACTTTTACTTCTCTCATATCTGCTCACTTCTCATCTCTGCTAACGTCTAACTCCCCTAAACCTCGATAACAGACACGTAACAGGTCCACCCACTTCCACTCTGGGACATCCTTTAGTCTTTTCTTCACGTTGCAACAGAGTGATTTTTATTTTTATTTTTATTTTCATTGAAGAAAAACTGACATACAATCTCATATGAGTTTCAGGTGAACAGGACAATGATTTGACATTTGCATATATTACAAACTGATCACCACAGTAAGTCAAGTTACCATCTGTCACCATACAAAGTTAATACAATATTATTGACGGTATTCCCCATGCTGCACTTACATCTCCATGACTTATTTATGTTATAACTGGAAGTTTGCACCCCTTGATCCCTTTCATCCATTTTTTCCACTCCCATTCCTTCGTTCCAGCAATAATCAATTTGTTCTCTGTATCCATCAGCCTGGGTTTCGTTTGGTTTTGTTTGTTTAGATTTCACTTATAAGTGAAATCATATAGCATTTGTATTTTTCTGTCTGGCTTATTTTGCTTAGTATAATACCCTCAAGATCTATCCATATTATCACAAATTATAAGACTTCATTCTTTTTTATAGCTGTGTAGTATTCCTGTGTGTGTGTGTGCGTGTGTGTGTGTGTGTGTGTGTGTGTGTGTGTATGTGACATCTTCTTTATCCATTCCTCCATCATTGATGGACACTTGGGTTGCTTCCATATCTTGGCTACTGTAAATAATGCTGTAAGAACATATGGGTCAGAATGATTCTTAAAAGCCAAATCTGATCATTTTAGTCTCCTGGCTTAAGACTCTCCAATGTATTCTGGTTGCGCTTAAAATCTAAAACTTCTTAAAATGGCTTTTAAGTAGAGTCTTCCATTCTACATATTGGCTTACACCCATTGTTCCAGTTTCATATCAATAGTGCCCTTTCACATTCAGAGATGCCCCAGTTTGGATGATGAATTACATTGTCACCCTTCCCCTAAAAATCTCAGTGGTCTGCCACCTACTTTGTAACCCTTCTAGCCTCTTCTACCATCACACCTGCTGTGTTTTGCCCCAGTTACGCTTGCCTTCTGTCTATCCTCAGATGCTGTTCCCTCTCCTTAGAATCTTCCCTTACCTTTTTACCTAGTTAATGCCTGTGCACCCCTCAGATGCCACTTAGGAATCACTGCTCAGAGAAATATTCCTTCAGTTCCCAAACACGTCGCCTCTCCTGAATGATCTCTCTCAGCACCATGTCCACTCAACCATAGCATTTATCAGAGTTGCCATTTCAATTGAGGGAAAGGACTCTGGGTCTGGCTTTGCTCATCACTTACTCTGTGTCTGGAATAAGCACAAAGCAATTATTAATAGATTATATGGATAAATAATCATTGCATTACAAAATAAAAGAAATATCCGAGATTATAAACAATCCACCGATCCAGTTTATTTATGAATCGTAATATTGGTTACCAGAGAATATTTAAATTGCAGTTAATTAAAATCAGAAATCAACAAGTGGTCATGTAGTCCAGAGAAGGAAACAATCCATGAACGATTAATGACCTGTCCAAGATCTCTCACCCTTTCTTGAAGTCCAAGTGAAATGCAGATAGGACTAACAGTTTTCTGTTTTATTTCTAGGTGACAAGACTTGCATTGAGAAACCTTAAAATCCCTTCCAGGCTCAGATATTCATTGGTTACAATTTAACTTTACTTTTGCCTTGATAGCACTTTTCCCCCCTTTTACTGTTCCCCTTCCTTCTCCTTCTCTCCTTTTTGCATTGTTAGCCATGAAAGCAGAGAACTGATGTCCAGGACACTATATCAGAATGCAAAAACAAAAACAAAACATAAAAATGAAAAATCTGTATGGAGAAATGGATGGGCAGGAAAAACACATTAAAGACGCTTATTCTTGGTTTCCAGAGAATTTCAAGTCATAAATCCACCTTGAATGTTTCCATCCCCCATTACAACAATGGATACAATGGATAATGAGAAATCAAACAAACTAATTTGTCAATTCTAGGATGTGACATCATGACCATTCATTTCTGGGGTTGCTAATGCCAGCCAGTGACCTTTTAGAATTATGTACAGCTGAAATGTGAAGAGGAAATTTAATTAGAAAAGGTCAACAATCACTCAATGCACCAATAAAACAAGATTTTTTTCCTTTACAATAAAATCTCAAAAATTAAAAAAAAAAACACAACATCCTATCTTCTGATATACATTCAGTCCTTATAGCCCAAACTCTAATGACTATGTAAATTATATGGAGGATAATATTTGCTGAGTTCTTGAGTATCTGAAGTCATAGACATTCCTTTAAAGGTCAGCTGTAAAACCAAGTTAATAACTCTGAAGAAAAATGTCTTTTTCCCATCAGGAATTCACAATAAAAATAATCTCCTTCTCTACACAATTTTAACTATGCCCGGCAAAAACAGACAAATTATACATGATTACAAGACTACTTGGCTATTCAGTGTCACAGATCAAGAGGAACGGTTCCTGTTGCAGCAAGTAATGGCCCTGTACCATATTCACTCACATATGCTTCCATAGAGAGTTTCGATGGGGCTTCAAGAATGACACGCTCAAACAGCCACATTTTTAATATCTATTAAAGTCACTGTGCCATGACTGAACAACGCCACCTGTGAGCAGAAGGGAGGGGAATACAAGCAACTGCGCTGTGCACGTGGCTGAGGGGAGTGCGCACTGTCACCCGGAGCCGTTCCAAATATCTGACTCTCTTCCAGCTAGACTAAAATATTGGCACTGGATAACAGTCAAGGAATGACAAGACATACGTGTTCCTCCAAGCCCCCGATGTGCTAATGCCAACACCATATTTTTCCCTCTTTGTATTAGTTTAGTTTCTTTAAAACAAGAATGTTATTGGACACCGCAATATTTTCTCAGTTCTCTAGTTCCTTGGCAATTACTTATGGCTTCTACAGAAACCATCTCTCTTGGCAGCATTTAGTCCTCAAATACAGACCGATGAATTTCCCCACCAGCTCACTCTCATCAGTCTATTTTGTGTTTTCTCCTGATCAAATATAATATCAGAAAGAATGTCACCCTTACCCAGTGCCTTAGGGGAAAGAAGTGACAGTTGTCAGGCACCTACCCCCCAGGCCCTGCCCTCCTTACTCCTTATGTTTTCAGGATCACTTTCATTCCTCACGGGAGTCATGGGATATATGGGCTGTTGCCACCATTTTTCAGGTGGCAAAACTAAGTGTATGAAAGATCAAGAACTTGACAAAAGTCATCCCACTAGCAGGAATTATAGGCCATATTCAATCTCAGGGCAGTCCCCAGTGTCTGTGCTCATTCCTTTACATGACACAGAATCAGCTGGCTCCATAGTATCTGCCTCTCAGATTTTCAATATGTGTTAAGGCTATCAACCTTCAGTAGGGACCTGAGGAAAAAAAAGTATGTGGCTAAGATGACCCAGTGAACATCACCCCAATCCACTGGAGCCCTAAGTTGAAGAATTCCCTGAGCCACTCCCATAAAGAATGTTCTACAGGAATCTAGCCCTACCAATGTCACCAATACGTGAGATGGCTGACCCAGAAGTGAAAGCACGTTCTTAAAGAAATGCAATGCATCGAAGGCTGCTGGGTGGAAAAGGCCCAAGAGTCAGATGACCTCTAGTTTTCTGTGCTTCTTTCCTCTCTGAACTTTATCTCATTTACAAAATTGGCCTCGCAATGCTCACACGATAAAACTCTCTGAAAATTATGTAAGACCACATATGCAGAGCTCCCAGTATTGTCTGTGATAGGTACAGGTGCATGAGACACGTTTGCTGGATCCAAGTCCAAAAAGGCATTTTACTTCACATTAGTAGAACTCAGTGCATCACCCCTATTTTTCTTTTTTTTTTAAAGATTTTATTTATTTATTTGAGAGAGAGAGAGAATGAGAGAGCACATGAGAGGGGGGAGGGTCAGAGGGAGAAGCAGGCTCCTCGCTGAGGAGGGAGCCCGATGTGGGACTCGATCCAGGGACTCCAGGATCATGACCTGAGCCGAAGGCAGTCACTTAACCAACGGAGCCACCCAGGTGCCCACCCCTATTTTTCAAATGTGTTTTCTCAAGGCTTTCTGGTGTTTATCAGGGCACATTCATCATCGTCTCAGCATTACCTGCACCAAATCCAGGTCACACAAAGTTATAAATGTATCTCGTATTCTAATGGCACAACCCTTGGCTGCTTCTAGGGCAAGAAGAAAATATATATATTCCTAAAAGAACACATCAACCTAAACAAAGCCAAACAGTCACAAACCAGAATGTAGTGAAGGAAACAGACTTCTTTTTTCTGCAAGAATAATATTCTGAGCATGAGGAATGCCCAGGGGTTACTAAGGAGAAACAGAATGGGCACATGGGGTCACCTAATGGGAAGACAGCAGGCATGATTTATGACATAGCCTTAAGAGAGTAAAGACTCACTGTGCTGTGTGGGACAAAGGGAAGAAGGGAGGCACGATCCTCTCACACCCCTCCCTGCAGCCGGGGGAGAGATGGAGATAAATGGACCCAGACACATACGGGCAGACATTTGATTAAAAGTGAGTGGTAAAATTTTTTCAGGGAAGAGTTGGTATTTAAGAGAAGAACAAACTTATGTTTTGTGAGATTCTAAGATATGAACCAAGGAAATCCATCAGGGAAAAAAACTGAGATAGGAAAGTTTGCTTGAGATGCAGACACCTGAAAAGAGGAAACACAGCAGACAGGGAAGAGAGCTGAAGAACCCGGCTGCCACATGCTAGTGAGCCATCAAGCTGAGTCTAGGGGCTCCCACACACCCTTGCTGGCCCCTTGGAAAGGAAAGCCAACATACAGACTGACATCTCAGAGCTGAAGTTAGAGAATTCTGTGGTCCCCGGAATTCTTTTACTCTAACTACCCTCATCCAGTAAGTATGATCCACCTGTTTGCCCTGGAGGCAATGCCAAAATGTCCTCCAGAGAAGAACTTCCTGATTATCAGTTTCCTTTTTTCTTATGGCTGAAATTGGGTGGGAATGTGGAAAGGACATTTACCTCCATTAGCTGCACATCAACTCCTTCATGAACAGTCTTGATTGGTAGTACAATAGAGTCAAGCTTCCAGGGCAGACAGGAGAAGACAGGCAACAGTTGGTCAAAGAACAGCTGCTGAGAAGGCAGCTAATAAGTGAACAGGGTAGGTACAGACAGGCGAGACAGAGCCAGAACACGTGGGTCCCCACCAGAAACACCTGCTGTAGAGACCAGCCTGTGCTATGACAGCATGACCTCCCAAATCCTCTCCCTGTCCTTATATTTTTCCTATTTGAAGACGACCCACATGAGACCAAGAACCTGGTGGAGATCCTCATAGAAACAATGTCCATGACTTTCAGTTCTTCCTGAACGAACCCAATTTAACAAAATCTTTTAACAAGGCACTTTGATAGGGACATAACTAAAATATAATTTCATGGTAATACTCTGTAAGATTTCCCATGCAGATGATAGCGTTTTTATTAAAACTATTTTAATCATAATTGTTTTAAAGAAAAAATAGGATAACATCTTATTATGAGAATATGAACAATAATTTATGGAACGTCTCTGTGGGAAGGAGTAAAAAGACGAATAAGTTATGAGAGCCCTGCCCTCATAAAGTCTAAAACTTACCATCTCTGCCTTTTAAACTAAGGAGGAACAGGACAGACCCACTGGAAGTCACTGGATCTAGGTCTTAAGACCACATCTGAGTTATTCCAGCTCTCTAAATAACCCCAGTCCTCCTACTAGAAGCACATTATTTAACCATCAACAACTTCAGCATCTCTCTCTCTCTAGAAGCCCTCCAAAAAACTCCCTGCTGTCTTCATTCAGGATACTAGGGTTCTGATTCTCTCCCCTCCTGCCCCTGCCCTTGGTGACTGCCTTGAATTCATTCAGCACCCTGTCCCGACTTTGGACATCATTGTACCTGTACGGAACCTCTAGCCTGTGCTTCTGTGGGATCCAACTCCTGGGATGGTACCCGGCTTGGCCTCATACTCCAATAAAAAAGTAGAAAAACGTCGCTGGAAGAAACTCTGAGGACAAAAGTCCACCAGACACTTCTCCCTTGCTGTCCCCTACCCCGCAGCTGGAGGCAAATTCACCTCTATGCAACTTTAGTTCTGCTCAGCCAGGACCAGCTTGGACAACATGGAGAAAGTGTTTTCCTTACAATCCACCCTGATTCTCAGATCTTCCTGCTCTCTGGCTTGTGCCCTTAAGGGTAAAGACTACCCTGCCTGCAGGAGGGGCAGCAACCACCTAGTGCAAGTTCTGAACTGGAAGTCCTTCAGAAACCTCCTTTTGTTTCACATCCAATACCCAGCTGATCCATTTTTACCAACTTATACCTCAAATCTATGTATTTCTCATTGTTTGCTGCTGCCATCAGCCTCACCCACGTCCATACTCTCAGTGGCCTCCTAAAAGCCTGATGCTCAACTGTTCACCTCTGTTCCTTTCTCCACTAGTCCCTTCTCCACATCTGACGTCAGTGCCTGCTTCCATCTCTGAACACCAGCCACACTGGCTTTCATTTTCTACCTTAAGTGCACCATGATTTCTTTGACTGCAGGGCCTTTGAACATGCTGCCCCCTCTGCTTGGCATTCTTCTGCTTCCCCTCACCTCTTTGACTAGTTAATCCTCACTCATCTTTCAGACACAGCTGAAGCATCAGTTGTTCAGGGAAAGCTTCTCTGATCCCAAAGACCTATGACTTCCCCATTCTATGCTTTTCCATTACTTTCCTTTATATATTTGTATGATTTAAAAAAAAAAAAATAGTGGCCATTTCCCCCACTGTCCTATAAACTCTATAAATAGCAACTGTATCTGTCTTCTTCAATACGAAATTCTTAGCAATCAATATAGTACCTGACTCGTAGTAGGAAGTCAATTAATATTTCTTTAAAAAAAGAATAAATAAATGAAGACTACACAGTAACAGAGAGCTCCAGTTCCAGTGCCAAATTGTATTGTGTTTGCATCTTGGCTATATCACCCTCAAGGTCTGTGAGTTGAGATAAGATATTTGACCTAAGCTTCAGACTTCAGCCCCTTTTTAAAAAAATTTTTAAAGATTTTTTTTAAATTTTTAAGTAATCTCTATACCCAACTCAGAACCCCGAGATCAAGAGTCGCATGCTCTTCTGACTGAGCCAGAAGCTCAGAAGGGCCCCTTAACCCCTTTTTAAATAGAGGCAATAAAGATTCCTACTTGCATTTGTAAAGTTCAAATGAAATATCTAGCAAGTATTTAGCATAGAGCTTAATGCAAAAAGAGGGCTTAATTAGTGACCTGCTAACAAGGGAATGATCCAAGGATATGTCAACAGTAGAATCAAAGACCCACTACACTTTCTCTGTTGTGGCAAAAAAAAAAAACAAAAAAACTCATAGCTGTCTTTTGGGGCATCCTTTTCTTCCTCCCCTCTGGATCAGATTTTAGATCGAAGTAATAAGTATGATATATATGATTTTCAGAACCACAGTCCCAAGCTAGAGGCCTAGTCTGGGGCCCAGAGAATCAGATAGCCAAACGCCATGCTGCACATTCGCATTAATGAGGAGTTCTGGACTTTTTCATTTAAATTATTATCTGTGTATCTGTAAAACAAAATTTTGATTCTACTTTTGGGTACACTTTAGAGAGGAAATACTGGTCTTTGCGGGACATACCATTGATTTGTAGTGACAAGAACGAGTATTCTAAATCAGAATTATCTCAAAAAAGCCAGAGTTCTGGTTTACCCTGAGCTGGCTTTGCTGTGTAGATGGCATAAGAAACCAACTGTCCTTGTTGCTTCCACAGTGCTGCAGGCTTCAAACAAATTCCCTTAACATGACTCCTTCCTACATTTCAAGCTATTTGCATTGAGAGAGCCTAAGCAAAAAGCAACAGTGTCGATTCTCGCTCAGAAGTTTGGAATAGTACTTCCTACTGGTCAAAACCTTCAACCTGCTGGCCACTAAGAAATTAAAACTCAAAAGGAACAAAGACAAGGCAGCTTTGAGAATCTGGAATGACACAAAGGAATCATTCCTGCAAGTAGAGAGACACACAACGAGAGGAGTGACAAACCCCCTCTTTCTTCACCAAAACTGTCCACCTCACACAGCAAATGGGTCCTGTAAAGGGCTGGAGGGAAAACATTTTAGGCTTGTGGGATATTGAGTCTATTGCAGCAACCCCGCTCTGCAGCTGCCCTGTGCATAGAGCGGTAAAGGATTGAGTGTGGCTGTGTTCCAAAAAGACTTTATCTGTGGACATGAAAATTTGAAGTTCGTGTATTTTTCATGCGACAATATATTCTTCTTTTGATTCCCAACCCCCGAACACGTAAGCCTGTAAAAAACATTCTTGGTTTGCAGACCTCACAAGAATAGTCAGTGGCCTGCGTCTGTCCAGTAGTTGTTTCTGACCCTTGTTTTACAAATCTGCACAACCTCACACTTACTGGTGTGCTAAGTGCCCTTCAGGTGTTCTACAGGAAGACCGCAGGCCTGCCCCCACCTGGACTAGAGAAGTTGTATATTGCACAGTGGAGACAGAACATGTGACCCAATAGACAAAAATTAAAAACTCAGTGAAAAAACACTCCACACACCCTTTACAGTTTATCTTGCAGCTTCACAAAGAGGAAGCTTTTATTTGAGTCCCTTAACGACTCTGAGAGGTAGGCAGGGCAGCGTTTATAGGCCTTGATTATAACCACAGCAATTAAGGTTTAGAAAGTCCAAAACAAAGTTGTAAAACTAATATATGTAGCCGAGCCAGGGACAAAATCCCTACTTCTAGCTCTAAATGCACAGCTGGAAGCCAAAGCACACAGCTTTCTTTTTTTTTTTTTTTTTAATTTTATTTTATTATGTTATGTTAGTCACCATACAGTACATCATTAGTGTTTGATGTAATGTTCCATGATTCATTGTTTGCGTATAACACCCAGTGCTCCATGCAATACGTGCCCTCCTTAATACCCATCACGGGGCCAAAACGCACCTTCTTTGAGAAATGCTCATGAATTGAGCTGCAGACCACTTGAGAAAACCACATTTTGACAAAGTAAATGCTAATATTACACACAGTATACGTTTGGACCTTTCCCCACCATCCCACACTTCGCTTTTGTTTCCACTGCTGCACTGAGTGAATTCTGTGTCCCCCACATTCACATCCACCTTGAACAGGTGGCATTTGAAAATAGGGTCTTTGCAAGTGAATTAATTACAATGAGGTCATGCCAGATTGTTACAGTGGGCTCTAAATCCAATGACAGTCATCCCTATGAGAGGAGAGAACACATAGAGACCCACACAAGGGAAGACCGGGTGAAGATAGAAGCAGACTGGCGTGACGCAGCTGCGAGCCAAGGAACGTTAAGCGCTGCCAGCAACCACCAGCAGCGAGGAGAGAAGCACAGAACCGATTTTCAATCAGAGCCTCCAGAGGGAGGCCCTGCCTGCACCATGATTCAGACTCAGAGCCTCTAGAACTGTGAGAAAATAAATTTCTGTTGTTTTTACCCACGCAGTTTGTGGTACTTTGTTACAGGAGTCCTGGGAATCTAACAGAGCCGTCCACTGGCATTTTACACTCTAGAAATACCTTTGATTTTTGTTTCCCTGAAGACATTACTCATGTTGACTCCCCACTCAGAAGAGTCCTTTGCAGGGTGCCTGGGTGGCTCAGTGGGTTAAGCGTCTGCCTTCAGCTCAGGTCATGATCCAGGGTCCTGGGATCGAGCCCTGTGTTGGGCTCCTGCTCAGCGGGAACCTGCTTCTCCCTCTCACTGTCCTTCTGTCTCTCTCCCTGCTTGTGCTCTCTCACTCTCTCTCAAATAAGTAAATAAAATCTTTAAAAAGGACATTAGGAGAAGGAAAGGAATAATGGAAGGGGGAGGGATTCGGAGGGAGAGATGAACCATGAGAGACTATGGACTCTGAGAAACAAACTGAGGGTTTTAGAGGGGAGGGTGAGGGGGGATGGGTTAGCCCGGTGATGGGTATTAAGGAGGGCACGTACTGCATGGAACACTCGGTGTTATACGAAAACAATGGATCGTGGATCACCACGTCAAAAACCAATGATGTACTGTATGGTGACTAACATAACATAATAAAATTTAAAAAAAAAAAAAAAAGAAGAAGCAGAAGAGCCCTTTGCCACCCTTATTCGCTGGGCTCACCCACTTGAATCCCTCAAGAATCAGTTCAGTAACGCTTTCTCCAGGCAACTTTGTCCAGCCCCATCCTACCGGAGAGGTTGGGGCCCCCCCGTGTGCCAGACGATGCCCCGGGAGATGTCTATGGTAGGCCCTGCATAGCCATCACACTGTCCTAGAGGACATGACTGCACACTGGGCACTGCCCCCCAACTAGACCCTCATCTCTGTTGAGGAAGGGTCCGTGCACCCCTAGTACTTACTAGACGCTCACTACCCACCTCAGGAAGTGACATGGCAAGCTAGTTTGCAGCACCAGAGGAATTTTCTTTGGTTTTGTTTCCTATTTCCCCAGCCTCGTCTCTGCCACTTACCAGTGGTGTAACCAGAATCAAGTGACTTAATTTCTCTATTTCAGCTTGCTTTTCTGTAAAGTGGGGATAATGATAGTTCCTACCCTACACGGGAGTGAGGATTAAATGTGTTAATGTATGTAAAGCATTTAGACTTGTAAGTGGGAAGTGTCTGCTGAGCTCCAGCTATTAATACTTTGCCCCAAAACAGCAGTGCTCTCTGGCTCTGGACCCAGCAATGGCTTCAATGCCTAAATATAAGATACAATTTCAAGATAATGTGGGAGAAGCATAGGAATAGAACTTAGGGAAGCAAGGAGGGTCTCAATCTCAGGCCTGACCAGTTTTGGCAAGTCATGGTACTTCTTTGGGCCTTATTTTCACTTTTGTCACAAGTTAGGGTTAGGTTAGATAGAGTCCTCCAGGCCCGAAACCCAGGATTTTAGGGACCCATGAAAGTGATTCTGGAGATTCTCCAGCTCTGCTGAATGTTCCAGACCTATAGGAAATCATTTAAGTATTTAAAAGTGATGAGCTTGATCACACTAACCAAATGTCAAGTTTCTCAATTTAGAGAAATTAACTCCATGCAAAAACACTATTTACTTAATACTAACTGGTGACTTTTGTTGGCAGTTACTTATCCTTACAGAATAAAAATAAAACTAAATCATCTTTTTACTTAAAAATCTTGTTTCTTAAGTAGATATTTCTTTTTCCCAAAGCAGGTGAGAAGATACTAAAAAGTAACTTGAAAACCTGAGACTTTCAATGGACTAGATGGTCTCTAAAGTCCTTTTTGGCTCTAATGCTCACAAGATTACAGAAAATTTCTCTAAGGCAATCAATTATAACAATTTATTTCACATTTAATTTTACTCTGTCGCCTCAGGAGGAAAATGTCTCACTCTAAAGTTTCAGGGGAAAAAAACATAGAATATCCAGATGAGGGTTCTAAAGAGTAAAGCTTACAAAAGGGGTAATTTAAAAAGCTGGGAATGCCAAGAGAGGAGGAAGAAATTAATTTTATGTTTTTGAGAAACAACAAGAAAGTCAAATGACCTGGAGTAGAAATGACAATAGACCGTGGGAATAATCATAGGCCCTTCCGTTCATCTGGATGTAAATTTAGAGTTAGTGTGTATTCCCAGAAGGCTAAGAACTGTGGAGGGAGGACCAGCTGCTGTTACTTATCAGCCCCATCAGTTTTAGGAATCAGTGTAGGCCCCAGGTTCATGCATAGTCAGGGCGTGGAAACTCAGCAACAAGTTTTCTCTGCTTTCAGAAGTCACTCACTTTGTTGGGTATTCAGGGCAGAACTGTTCTCAGTCAGGTAAGACTGGGATACAAAGCTGTCACAGCCCCTGGAAGCAGAGCAGTGGGGAGGATGGGCAAGAATGGAGGCGAGTGGAACAGAGTGTTACATTCTTCAAAGAACACAGGGTATTTGTGGATAGGGGACCAATAATAATAATGCCTGGAGAAGGACCTTTGAAAACTAAGTCCTGAATAAATGAGTTCTCTCATTTGGGCCTTATGATAAAACTGTACATTAGATGTTCTTTTTATCCCCATTTTACAACCCCATGGAAATAAAGACCAACCAAATGAGAAAAAGAAGGCTATTTATTCAGAGCTTCCCATAGCCAGGATGTTAGTCACCGTCACGGGCATTTGGAGAAGACTCACAAGCAAGATAAGTGGGAGAGCTTTGTAACAAGATAAAGGGGAGGCCTCAGGTATGCCCTGATTGGAGGCTGTTCATGTGTGAAAGCTGTAGGCAGACAAACTAGAAGTACACATCCCTATGTGATTGGTTAGGGGTACATATTTGGCGTTCTCTGGTTGGTTCCAAGTTGGAAGCAGAGACAAAAATTAGGAAAGCTATGAGGTATTAATCAAGTCCAGACTATTTGGGGCCTATTGTTTCAGGGGTTATTGTTTGGCTTCCTGGATTGTTACTAGAGATAGTGGTCTGACTTCCTATAAGTTTAACTTAGGCAGGCTTCCTGGGCTGGTTACTATACATTAATGGGTTGGTTTCCAAGGCTGGTTGCGATAGGTTGTGGGTCAAAGTTCTATTTTTATTCATTTATTTTTAATTTCTTTTTAGGGTTAAAGTATAGTTGAAACCCGATGTTATCTTAGTTTCAAGTGTATCAAAGTTCTCTCTCTCTCTCTCTCTCTCTCTATATATATATATATGGCTGGCCATTGTCTATTTGTATATTGTTTTCCAATCCTTAGGTATGGGTCTGTACAAAAGAATGTTGGCCAAATAATTACCAACATTAACTTTCACAGCCCTAGTGAGGAACTGGGGTGGCTTCCATGCTGTATCTGGTACATCAAAATGCCTAAGCAAATGATGTATTCACCTATGAAAGGTACACACACCTTAATAAAAGCAACAACCATCTCTTTCAAAAAGTAAGTTCATTATGGGGGCGCCTGGGTGGCTCAGTCAGTTAAGTGTCCAACTCTTGATTTCAGCTCAGGTCATGATCTCAGAGTCATGAGATCGAGCCCTGTGTCGGGCTCTGCACTCAGAACAGAGTCTGCTTGAGATTGTCTCTCTCCCTCTCTAAATAAATAAACAAAACCTTGAAAAAAATTTTAAAGTAAGTTCATTATCTTTTCCTGCTTACTGATTTATCCTTATACTATGATTATAGAAAGCTATAGAAAATGATTTAATAAATAAATTTCAAGGATACACAGATTCCAGGATACACCAGAAGCAAAAGTTCTCAAAGGGCTCTTTGGTAAAGAATCTTTGCAAATACTTCTTGCTCTAAAAATCCAAACATCTTCTCCTCCATAAACTGTCCCCAGTGCTACTGTCAGAACCGGAGCCTGAGTGGGGTAAATCATGGGTCTGACCAGAATGGCCAAGACCATGTCCTCAAGTCACACCAGTGTGAGTCTCAGTGCCCCCTTTCTGTCTGCCCAGCAAGCCCTCCCTAGGAGTTCTGACATAAATAAGTACAATACTCATGATTAGAGCTTGAGTAGACTGAAAATATAATCTGTGTTCGAAGAGCTAATTGTCAACTGTCTATGAACCCTATTGTTTTTGACTGTTACGATAAGACATGAAATGGCTACTGAATGAAGGGACACAGGCATCATTGCTGGATGATTTCAGGAACTAATTCTCTTCTCTCTTCTAATAGAAACCTAATGGAAAGCAGGACTCTGCTATAGCTACAGGATTCTGAAGTTACATAAAAGCTGGCTCAGGCCAACTCTCCTGGGGCTTAGTAAGTTCTTTTGATAGGAATGCAACCAAGAATGCACCTGTCTGCTCCCTCACTCCCACCTCCACCAACTGGTACAATCCATTCAAGCCCAAAGACCCCCAGCTCAAATGCCAACTCTCAGTAACACCATCCCTGAGTGACTCGTCCTGGCATGGGTCAACTTGCCCTTTGTCTCCATAGGGCTTTGTGCGAATGTTAAATAAACACCTACACCGTGGGATTATAGCTATTTTTTTTATACAATATTTATGTCCCTCACCTGACTCTGAGTTTCTTTAAGGCAAGTCTGTGCCTTATTGATCTTTCCTCAGTATTTGGCATGTAACAGTGCACAGGGTTTTTGATCAGTGCTCCTCTCCCTGTCTTTTCTAATTCTGAAATTATGTTGGCTTTATAACTGTGGGCAAGTCACTTAACCTATCTGAATCTTCACCCCACATAATTCTCAGGAGCATGTGGAAGTGTTTTTAATGAAAGTACTACTTTGCATTTGCAGTCACTGGCTATATTTCCGAGGATTTCAAACGCCTTCTCTTTCATAGTATCTGCTTCTGCTTTTCCTTCACAAAACCCAGTAAGGAAAGTGTGATTATGATAGCCTCATTGAGGAAACAGGTTCAGAAAGATCAATTATTTGCCAAAGGTCATAAGACTAAGAGATGACAGAACTAGTCTCAGTCCCACTTCTTAGCGGCTTGAAAAGGTTTCGTGACATCTTTTGCCTCTAATATGCTCTTAAAGCTGCCTCACCACGGCAGTCAAGACAACTCCACAGTGTTCCAGATTAGTCTGTGTATGAACAGCTCATTTTGTGATGTAAGAGTTGTGCTTGGAATTCATTAATACCAGCCCTGATGCTCACTACCTGTGATCATAAGCAGTTCTCTTGTTCTCTCTTTTTCTCCTGTGAAGAATACACAAGCACAATTCTGGTCAAGTTTCTTCAGTGATCATGTATTAATTTTTAATAAGAAAAGAAGACCGGCATCTATCCGGCATCAGAAGGAGAAAGGGATCACAAGCACAAGCGAGAGAGCATACGGTATAAATCCTATGCCTGCAGCCTCCTCAGAACTCAAAGGACAAGTGATTTCTGTCCAATCTGCAGTGTTTATTGCAGAGGACCTCCGCAATGGATGGATATGAATATTCCACTCATTAGGAAAAGAAACCCCTGCTGGGAGGAAGGAATATTTATCAGTCCCTGCCTTGGCCTGGCTGAAGTAAACCCTTTGCTTTGACTTTACATCCTCAAAGCAACTTCCTCATTGTCATTTTCTTCCCAAGTGAATGTTCCCTCAGGGAGAGGAGCACTGATCAAAAACCCTGAGTATTTTTATTTGCAAGATGTGCACAGTCTTTATTATAAATGAATAAACTGGCATTCAGTTTTATACACCAAAGGAAAAATAAAATATGTAAATAGCAAAGTATCTGATATTCCTGACACGGTTTCTCCTTATGCCGTCTTTCCTACTCTTTTTCTTCTGATGGCTCCTACCTCCCCTCACCCAGTTGCTCTCTGTCCCCTCTGTACATTCTTTCTCTGCTCTGCTCTGGCACAGAATCATCATGCAGTCCCCCAACACCATACTGGCACATTTAGGCAGGAAAAAGGAAAAAGACTTGCTTACATGTAATATTTTCTGTAGTATTTAATGAGAACTATTTCTACTCCCTTAGCATTCCTGCTAAGGTGGACAAGACTTTACTTCTTAGGCTTACAAAGTTCTTAGCAAACTGAACAGGTCATCTAAGGATATCAAATGGTGCCAGATACTCACATTTTCTGACCGGAGCCTCTTGGCAGGACACCCACCATCCCTGGGGTGAAGCATGTAATACAGTCGGACTTTGCTTGCATGTTTTCGACTCTGGGAAGGAAAAGCAGAAGCAGATACTATGAAAGAGAAGGCGTTTGAAATCCTCGGAAATATAGCCAGTGACTGCAAATGCAAAGTAGTACTTTCATTAAAAACACTTCCACATGCTCCTGAGAATTATGTGGGGTGAAGATTCAGATAGGTTAAGTGACTTGCCCACAGTTATAAAGCCAACATAATTTCAGAATTAGAAAAGATAGGGAAAGAAGAAAGGTAAAAACATTGGGATGTTTAAGCCTGGAATGAATAATATATTTAATTGTCCTCAAAATAAGAACAGGTCAGAGAGAGAATAATACAAGGATCGGCTGTGATGGAAGGCTAGGTGCCCTGCCTTGTCTCATACTCCCACTGCCTTGCCCTAAGGAGCTGGGGACAGACAATGCCCCCTGGGAGTTGGCATGCATAGCATCTCCAGCAGAAGTCTCTTCGTCTGGTTCTCCCATGTTGGAGCCTCATTATAGGCTATCAAAAGAGATTTTCCAGAGTCAGATATCATGAGCAAACAAAAGATATCAAATGCGAGTTTGAGGACTGCTTAGAGCCCAAACTTCATGCAAGCAGGCAGAGCAGTTAAACAATAAACACCCCCTGCCCACAGGATTAGCAGGACTCTGGGTTTCTGCCTGTATTGAAGGGTCCGTGCCCAGCGTGGAGAAATTGATCGCATCCTAGTTCCATCTTTCCTCTATTCCTTTGCTCAACTGAGAGCCCACCTGAACTTCCCTCCCCTTTAAAGAACACTGCAGTTCTAACTTCTGAGTTGCTACGTGGAGATGGCTGAGTGAAAAGAGCTCAAACAGTCACAAGTTCAGAACCCAAGCGCAGCTCCGCTGCTCTCTGGCTGGGTGATACTGAGCAAGTCAGTCTAATTCATTTATAGCTAAAATGAGTCTCATTTCCTCTGTGTACAAAATGAACATAATATTTATTAGGGTTGCCGTGAGAATCAAATGAGGCAGTGCATACAAAAAACTGCAATCCACATAATGCTTTAACGTGTCTTACCAGCGAGGGCACCAATCCTGAACTCTGAATCTACAGTGCTAGGATGTGAATTCACCTTGAATCCATCATTACCTAATTCTGATCCCCTAACCCCTTCCTTTGCTCAGGGCTTATTTCCTTCTTCTCCGGGCTTTGGTTCCACTTTGCCTTTATTTACAGTTGGGGACCAGCCAATCTCCTGTGTGATGGCTTGCCTTCATGGATTAGCCACAAAGGCAAAGTGATTTTCAGAGAAAACACAGCAAATTGCAATTTGTTTACAGGATATGATGTAAATCCCTCCGCCTGGTTTTCCTTCTTTATCACTTTTTTCATTCCTTCATTGTGCTTCTAAAAAACATGCTTCTAAACAGTCCTTGAACACTTTCAAGGCCTTTAAATGGGTTTAAAAGTGCTAATGGGACATCAAAGATATTACTGATGTAAAAGTACTGAAGTGTGATTTTTTTTTTAAGACTTTTTTTTTTTTATTTGACAGAGAGAGACACAGCGAGAGAGGGAACGCAAGCAGGGAGAGGGGGAGAGGGAGAAGCAGGCTCCCCGCTGAGCAAGGAGCCCGATGTGGGACTACGATCCCAGGACCCTGGGATCATGACCTGAGCCGAAGGCAGACGCTTAACGACTGAGCCACCCAGGCGCCCCTGAAGTGTGATTTTGAAATATATTTGTAGCCATTTCTAGGTTGCATTGTAAGTTGTAATCAGGGGTTACCTGGAGTCCTGTTTGCCTGCGAGATTGGTAGGATGTGAAATAGAGACCTATGGGGACTTGTGCCAGATCATTTCAACAGCACTGTTCAGCTTCTTCATGCTTTTGAGAATGATGCAGTGCAGAGTAGTATAGGTTTTTTGGCAAAGAAATACGTTGATTACTAAAATCTGTACACATTTTCTAGTTTTGTTGGTTTTTTGGAAGCAAGGGGTAGTGGAAAAGTTAAGATACATCTCCAATCAAAAAAAAAGAAAAAAGAACATTTAGGGGCACCTGGGTGGCTCAGTTGGTTAAGCGACTGCCTTCGGCTCAGGTCATGATCCTGGAGTCCCTGGATCAAGTCCCACATCGGGCTCCCTGCTCGGCAGGGAGCCTGCTTCTGCCTCTGACCCTCCCCCCTCTCATGTGCTCTCTCTCTCTCTCATTCTCTCTGTCTCAAATAAATAAATAAAATCTTTAAAAAAAAAAAAACATTTAAAAACCTACAGGATGCTGACTGTGGCCACAGAGACTGGACTGGGGAAAAGCACAATAGGTAATTAGTGAAAAGACAAAGCGATACCAGTGCGAACTCAAATGTGGCTGAAGTGGGCTTTCAGTGTTGTATTTGTTACCGTAGAAGAATGGATCACAGTACCTAACACCATCAATCTGCTCAAAGTCATGGCAAAATTGGAAATCTCATAATGTGACCTGTTTTGTGGTTGGATTTCTTCTCTTTGCTAAAATACTACATTTCTTTCAAAAAGACTCTTTCCAGCAAAGGCAGAGTTCACTGGGTTATTTAATTGCAGTTGGATAAAACTAGTAAGAAACCATTAGCTGAAAAGAAAAGGGAAGTATATGGTAAGCTCTGCTGTGAAGCTATTAGTGATGAGAGATGCTTGGATCAGTGCCTTATTAGTGATTTACCCTCCACGTTCTGCCTTTGCCCCTATGTATGGGTGAAGAAAAACAGAGTTTTGGAAAATCCCACCTCCTTCTGGAACGATGGTGGAGGCATTCTAGTTAATCATTTAGCTGCTTCCCTAGTGCCTCTGTCTTCCTGCTGCTTTTCCCAGGCTGCCAGAGCTGGACCCAATGCCTTCCCTGCCCACAAGCCCACCCTGACTTAGGGCAGGATGTAAAAACCCAGAAGACAGTCCACTTCTCAGTGATGTGAGTGTGGAGTCACACCTATCCAGTTAGACTGATTGAAACCCAAAGCCACTTCCAAATGATGTCGGTTGACAAGGACAAAGAAGTTGCTAGGAGATTGCTCCCAGGTGCCCTATAACTCACCCGCCTCGGCCCACCCTGGGGCCTTCAACATCTGGGTGCAGCTCGTCTAGTGAGTCCTCTCCTTTCTTCCTGGCCTTCTCACCTCTCCCTCAAGGCGGGACACACTGAGTCACCCACAGCATCTTCCTCCAACGGGCTCCTCTCAACCCCTTACCTACAAGAAATTGCTTGAAATTTGGCATGGTAACCTCACTCCTTCCAATTTATTCTAGAAACAAACAAACAACAAACAAAAACCTTCCCACAAAAAGTTAAACTTAGATTTGAGCAAACACGCTCATTGCAGCATGACCTAACTAGGAATAGCAAATCAGGGAGGCAGTTACATGTTGGACAAGAGGCTGGTTAAAGCAGCCACTGGATGCCCTTATGTTCAGTTGGAAATGGAAAAAGTGCTTTCTATATAATGCATGTTGAATGAAAAATGCTAAAACCAAAGTTGCTTGTATACTGCGATTAAGATTATATAAATATTTGTAAGTATATCAATAAGAAGTGGAAAGGAAAAAGAAAAACAAGCATGTTTTATTAAGGTAGGGAAAGAATGGATGATTTTCATTCTTTATTTCTACAACAAATTTTCCCTTACCATAAAAGTAATAACTTCACAATGCTCAAGACATTGTAATTCCTCAATAAGTCTACTCTCTACTCATAACAATTTTGATTAGTAAAAAGCACACTGATCTGGAATGCTCTTATACTCATATGTTCATATACTGATATAATTGACCACATTTCCATCTACCCTTGTTAATGTCTTATCAACATTCAAAATGCATTATGTTTTTTTCACTGCAATACTTGGTGATTAGATAAGCCTACTTAAGCCAAGAGCAATACACATTACTTTAACTTTTAAAACTTTATTTTGGTACATACAAATGCCATGGTAAATATGTGTCCTCTTCACAATGTGGTCATTCCACTTCCAGTATATAAATGAAGATTATAGGCACAGTGGATAAATGCCATCCAGACAACCAAACTGGAAGGAAAGCCACTTCTGAAATGCATTTATGTCATCCAAATAAATATGAACAACAAAAACAAATCCTTAGGATTTTTTCAAAGATGTATCAATACCTAAAATATGCACTTGCTTTTAAGAGTTTAAAAAGACAAATTGCCAACTGAAAGGAAATGTAAGGAGAAAAAGTACCTTTCATGTTAAATGTATATATTACAGAGTTTCAGGAAAGAAAAGGGCCATTTCTTTAAGGGAAAAGCCATGAAAAAGAAATTACAATCTCTCGTTTGCACCGAAAGTCAGTCCCTGGCTCACACATTAATATTTGCATTTTAAGCAAAAGTCATTACTTTCATTCACACCACATCAACTTTAAGCTTCCCAGATAGGCCAGAAATTACCAACTCTTCCATTTTAATTAAAGCCTTTGCCCCTGATGCTGGGCATTGTGCGGGGGGCAGACCTATCTGCAGATTAGTTTCTTTGGCTGAAACAATCTCCTGGCACTCAAAGAAATCGTCTAAAGAGGAAATTCAGGCCAGCCTTCTCTTTGGCGGGATAAAGAACAAGACAAACCTCTATTTCAGATGTATTGTGTGAAAGAAGGGGGTGGACCACATCGAAATAGAATGGCTTTGTGCTTCACCTAAATAGCCATCTTCCATTATCACATACCCTTTAAAAATTCACAACTCAAATTTGCTTCCAACAAGGCTACTGGTTTCTGGTCTCATAAAATGTGAAGATAACAAACTAACTTAGTATTTGCATAATGCTCCAAACAGCGTTCAAACCCCTTTGACATTTACCATCTCATTTTATCCTCAAGTCACAGTTGTGAGGCTGGCAGGAGAGGTGTTATTTCAAATCAGCTTTAAGATCCATTCCTGATTTCCTAATTAAGTAAGTGTTCACCATTTTATTTCATCTTAGGTATCTAACTATACCTCTTCCAGAAACTAGCTTAAATAAGCCAAAGACTATAAGAAAAAGGGAAAACCTGAAACAGACTGATAATTACAGAAGAGTGATTCTCACATGCCACCAATTTTGAGCTGTTTCTACTCATTCTAGGGTAAAGAAGAGCTGATTAAGGGAAGGACAACAAATACCAAGGGTCTAACTCCCCAGCTACCTGAGAATGATTGGCATATGTGAGATGGGGGCTCCACCTCTTGGGAAGAAGAAGGCACCCTGGCACAACCCCACTTAACACTCCCAGGTTGAGGGCCTAAGGGCTGAGCCCTGGAAAAGCTGGAGCACAACTTCACTAGGAAGTCGAGGTTAAGTGCAGATAAAACAAAGAAAACCACAAGTGTTGGAGATCCCCTCTGATGACCAGGACTCTTTCCCAGAGTGATGCATCTCTCCTTATTATCACAGGAAGGAGGCTGGATACAGAAACTCCCTTTACTTGGGGTGGAAGATGGGCTCAGAAGAGAAACAGCCCCAATGAGGAAAAAATAAATGTCCTCTGCTGGAACTGTCCAAGGACCCAGGCTCCAGGCCTCCTACATAGGCTCTGAAGTGGTCCTACAAATGGATCAGATCAAAAGATCCTGCCAGCTGTCAGGTATACCATGAAAGGATCAAAAGCCAAAGCTCACACACTAGGGACAAGTAGCAGGCCTTCATACCCTCTGTTCGGCCAAGAATCAGTGGCACCTAGGAAAAACTTCTGGACTAGAAAAGACGACTCTAGAAACCTCTCAAGGAAAAGGCATAAAGCAATTATTTGCAAAATATTTCCTGCAATAAGTAGAAGTACATTTTAAATGGCACAGGCTTCATTCATTTAATTCAAGAAAATACGGACTGAGGGTAAAAGCTAAAAGATAAGACAGCTGACTGAAATAAAGATGTACTTCCTGAGTTAATAAAGAAAGGACAGGGAAGAAAAGGGCTATTTCTTTAAGGGAAAAAGTCATTGAGCGTCTGCCTTCGGCTCAGGTCATGATCCCGGGGTCCTGGGATCGAGTCCCGCATCGGGCTCCCGGCTCTGCGGGAAGCCTGCTTCTCCCTCTCCCATTCTCCCTGCTTGCGTTCCCTCTCTCGCTCTATCTCTCTCTCTGTCAAATAAATAAATAAAATCTTGAGAGAAAGGAAGGAAGGAAGGAAGGAAGGAAGGAAGGAAGGAAGGAAGGAAGGAAATTAAAAATATCATGGTTTCATTTTGAAGGTCTTTCACATCAGTACAAGAGCAGAATCAACACTGCAGATGAGTGTGGAAGTCAACATAGAGACACTTCCTAGAAAGCAGAGAGATAGGATAAAGAAGTGGGAAAAATGATACTGGAGAAATTATTACATATGAAAGATCAAAACAAATGGAAAAATAGAATAAAAAGTCCCAAAATAGACCCAATGATTTGGAACCAAAAAGAAAACTGTATATATAGATAGATATAGATATAGATGATATAGATATTGATATATCTAACTTTGTCACTGGAAAGTTTTCTAAATAATAAAGCAAAAGAAGGACTGATAGATATAGCTTTAAAAAATAGGTATTTTTAATCTGAAATACAGAAATACATGTAAGAGGCAAACCATAAAATAGGAAAAATATTTGCAATATGTAAAATAAAATGGTTTAATACCAAAGATACAGTACTCTAACAAATGTATGAAAAAATATTAAAATAGGCAAAAGATATAAACAGGAATTGCAGAAAAGCAAATAGCTAAATGACATATAACAACTTCATCCAAATTCTACCTTATAATTTTTAAACTAAAAAATATTTTTTTGTCACTAAATGAACAAATTTACAAAATAAACATACCTATATTGGTGAAGATACAGGAAAATGAAAATTCTTGCACATAGTTCCTAGGCATGTAAAATTGATATAAGCTTCCAGGATGGAAATTTCGCTATATATATTCAAAACAGAAAAAAATTGTTCAATCCAACAATGCTACTTCTATGAATTGATTTTAAGGAAGCAGAAACATGTATTGTCATTTATTTATAATAGTGAAATTGAGAAAATAAATTAAGTATCCTAAGTGAAAGGGATAAATAGTATATCTATATGATTACTAAAACTGTCATCAAGTATATTAATAATATCAATGACATTTTAAAAATCTATGAAATAATATCAAGAAAAAAGTCAAGAATATAAATGATGCCAATTTTTTTAAACAAAAAACAAATATATATATATATATATATATGTATATATATATGTAGTATATGTGCACATAGACATAGAAAAAGTCTAGGGAGAAACATACCAAAGGGTTAACATTGCTTATCATGGATCACAGGTGATTTCAATTTTCCTTATGTATGTTTTAAAATTTTTTTTTCTGTTACCATACAACACTATCAAAATACCATTGACTATATTCCCTATGCTATACCTTTTACCTACATGACTTATTCATCCCATATCTGGAAGCTTGTACCTCCCACTCCCCTTCACCCATTTTGCCCATCACAGTCCCCTTCTGCTTTGGCAACCACCAGTTTCTTCTCTGTATTTATGGGTCGATTTCTGCTTTTTTGTTTGTTAATTTGTTCTGTTTTTACATTCCACATAGAAATGAAATCATATGGTATTTGTTTTTTCTCTGACTTATTTCACTTAGTATTATATCCTCTAGCTCCATCCATACTGTTGCAAATGGCAAGAAATCATTCTTTTTTATGGCTGAGTAATATTCCATTACACACACACACACACACATAAACACACACACACACACCACATCTTCCTTTTTTATTCACATACAATTAACATACAAGGTTATATTAGTTTCAGGTGTACAATATAATCTCAGTACTCACCAAGATAAGTGTAATCCTAATCCCCTTTATCTATTTATCTATTATATTGTATGTGTGTGTGTGTGGATATATATATATCTTTATCCATTCATCTATTGATGGACACTTGGGTTGCTTCCCTATCTTGACTGCCGTAAAAAGTACTGTAATAAATAGGGGTGCAGGTAACTTTTCAAATTAGTGTTTTCATTTTCTTTGGGTAAATACCCAGTAGTGCAATTACTGCATCATATGGTAAATCTATTTTTAATTTTTTGAGGAACCTCTATACTGTTTTCTACAATGACTGTACCAATCTGAATTCCCACCAACAGTGCATGATGGTTTTTTTTCCACATCCTCGCCAACATTTATTATTTCTTGTCTTTTTTATTCCAGTCATTCTGACAGGCATAAAATGATACCTCACTGTGGTTTTAATTTGCATTTCTCTGATGATTAGTGATTTTGAACATTTTTTCATTTGTTTGCCATCTGTATGTTTTCTTTGGGAAAATGTCTATTCATGGCTTCTTCCCATTTTTTAATTGGATTATTTGGGTTTTTTGGTGTTGACTTGTAGAACTTCTTTGTATATTTTGGATATTAACCCCTTATTGGGTATATCATTTGCAAACATCTTTTTCCATTCAGTAGGCTGCCTTTTTGTCTTGTTGATGGTTTCCTTTGCTGTGCAAAAGCTTTCTGTTTTGGTATAGTCCAAATAGTTTAATTTTGCTTTTGTTTCCCTTCCCAGAGGAGACATATCTAGAAAAATGTTTCTACAGCTGATGTCAAAGAAATTACCACCTATGTTTTCTTCTAGGAGTTTTATGGTTTCAGGTCTCACATTTAGGTCTTTAACCCATCTTGAGTTTATTGTGTATGGTGTAAGAAAGTGGTCCAGTTTCATTCTTTTACATGTAGCTGTCCAGTTTTCCAACACCATTTGTTGAAGAGACTGTCTTTTTCCCATTGCATATTCTTCCCTCTTTTATCATAAATAAATTGACCATAAACACATGGGTTTATTTCTGGACTCTCTATTCTGTTCTATTGATCTATTTGATCTATATGTCTATTTTTGTGCCAGTACCATATTGTTTTGATTACTATAGCTTTGTAGTATATCTTGACACATGGGGTTGTGATAACTCCAGTTTTGCTCTTCTTTTTCAATATTGCTCTATTTAGGGTCTTTTGTAGTTTCATACAAATTTTAGGATTATTTGTTCTAGTTCTATGAAAAATGTTGCTGGTATTTTGGTAGGGATTGCATTAAATCTGTAGATTGCTTTGGGTGGTGTGGACATTTTAACAATATCAGTTCTTTGAATCCATGAGCATGGAATTTCTTTCCATTTGTTTGTGTCATCTTCAATTTGTTTCATCCATGTTTTATAGTTTGTGGAATATAGGTCATTCATCTTCTTGATTAAGTTTATTCCTAGGTATTTTATTCTTTGTGGTGCTATTGTAAATGGGATTGTTTTCTTAAATTCTCTTTCAGCAACTTCATTATCAGTGTATAGAAATGCAACAGATTTCTGTATATTGATTTTGTACCTTATGACTTTACCAAATTCGTTCATTCGTTCATCAGTTTTTGGCAGAGTCTTTATGGTTTTCTGCATATAATATGTCATCTGCAAATAATGAAAGTTTTACTTCTTTCTTACTAATTTGGATGACTTTTATTTCTTTCTCTTGTCCAATTGCTGTGGGTAGGACTTCCAGTACTATGTTAAATGAAAGTGATGAGAGTGGTCATCCTTGTCTCATTCCTAATCTTAGAGAAAAAGCTCTGTTTTTTACCACTAAGGATGATGTTAGCTGTGGGTTTTCATATATGGCCTTTACTATGTTGAAGTACGTTCCTTCTAACCCTACTCTATTGAGAGTTTTTATCATGAATGGATATTGTACTTTGTCAAATGCTTTTTCTGTATCTATTGAGATGATCATATGGTTTTTATCCTTTTTCTTGTTAATGTGATGTCACATACTGATTGATTTGTGAATATGGAACTACCCTCACATCCCTGGGATGAGTTTCACTTGATCACATTCACTTGAATGATTTTTTTTAACATATTGTTGAATTAGGTTTGCTAATATTTTATTGAGGATTTTTGCATCTATGTTCATCAGGAATATTGGCCTATAGTTTTCCTTTTGTGCAGTACCTTTATCTGGTTTTGGTATCAGGGTAATGCTGGCTTCATAGAATGAATTTGGGAACTATCTTTCCTTCTCTATTTTTTGGAATAGTTTGAGAAAAAATAGATATTAACTCTTCTTTAAATGTTTGGTAGAATTCACCTGTGAAGCCATTTGGTCCTGGACTTTGTTTGTTGGCAGTTTTTTATTACTGATTCAATTTCATTGCTAGTGATTCATCTGTTCAACTTTGTTTATTTCTTCCTGATTCAGTTCTGTAAAGTTCTATGTTTCTAGGAATTCATCCATTTCTTCTAGGTTGTCCAGTTTGTAGGCATGTAGTTTTTCATTATATTCTCTTATAATCCTTTTTATTTGTGTGGTGTCAGTTGCTATCTCTCCTCCTTCATTTCTGATTTTATTTATTTGTGCTTTCTCTCTTCTTTTTTTGATGAGTCTGGCTAAAAGTTTATCAATTTCATTGATCTCTTCAAAGAATAAGCTCCTGGTTTCATTGATCTGTTCTATTGTTTTTTTGTTTTGTTTTGTTTTCTTCATTTTCTGTTTCATTTATTTCTGTTTTAATCCTTATTATTCCCTTCCTTCTACTGACTCTGGACTTGGTTTGTTCTTTTCCTAGCTCCTTTAGATGTAAGGTTAGGTTGTTTATTTGAGATTTTTCTTGATTCCTGAGGTAGGCCTGTATTGCTTTAATCTTCCCTCTTAGAACAGCTTTTGCTGCATCCCAAAGATTTTGTACCATTGTGTTTTCATTCTCATTTGTCTACATGTATGTTTTTTAATTTCCTCTTTGATTTCTTGGTTGACCCATTCATTGTTTAGTACCATGTTTTTTAATGCCTCCATGTATTTGTGTTCTTTCCAGATTTTTTTCTTGTGATCGATTTCTAGTTTCATACCATTGTGGTCAAAAAAGATGCATGATAGTATTTTAATCTTTTTAAATTTACTGAGACTTGATTTGCAGCCTAACATGTGATCTATTCTGGAGAACATTCCATGTGCACTTGAAAAGAATATGTATTCTGCTGGTTTTGGATGAAGTATTCTGAATATATCTGTCCAATGTGTCATTCAAAGTCACTGTTTCCTTCTTGATTCTGTCTGTATGATCTATCCGTTGATGTAACTGAGGTGTTAAAAGTCCCCCAATATTATTGAATTACTGTCAGTTTCTTCCTTTATGTCTGTTAATTGTTGTTTTATGTATTTAGGTGCTCCCATGTTGCGTACATAAATATTTACAATTGTTATTCCCTCTTGTTGGATTGTTCTCTGTCATAAAGTTGTGTCCTTGTTAGTCTCTTGTTACAGTCTTTGTTTTAAAGTCCATTTTGTCCAATATAAGTATTGCTACCTCTGCTTTCTTTTAATTTCCATTTGCATGGTAAATGTTTTTCCATTTCTTCACTTTCAGTCCGCATGGTCTTTAGGTCTGAAATCAATCTCTTGGGGTTTTTTTGTTTTTTTGTTTTGTTTTGTTTTGTTTTTTCATCCATTCAATCACCCTATGTCTTGATTGGAGCATTTAGTCCACTTACATTTAAAGTAATGGTTTCACTTATTTGTGGAACATAAGGAATAGCATGGAGGACATTAGGAGAAGGAAGGGAAAAATGAAGGGGGGTGGGAATCGGAGGGAGAGATGAACCATGAGAGACTATGGACTCTGAGAAACAAACAGGGTTTTAGAGGGGAGGGGGGAGGGGGGATTGGTTAGCCCGGTGATGGGTATTAAGGAGGGCACGTACTGCATGGAGCACTGGGTGTTATATGAAAACAATGGATCGTGGATCACCACATCAAAAACTAATGATGTATTGTATGGTGACTAACATAACATAATAAAATTTAAAAAATAATAATTAAATAAATAAATAAATAAATAAATAAAGTAATTATTGCTAAGTAAGTACTTATTGACATTTTGTTACTTGTTTTATGGTTGTTTTTGTAGTTCTTCTCTGTTCTTTTCTTCTCCTGCTCTCTTCCCTTGTGGTTTGATGGCTTTCTACAGTGATATGCTTGGATTCCTTTCTCTTTATTTTTTGCCTATCTATTACAGTATAGCATCTTATTTATCCATTTATCTATCAGTGCACAATTGGGTTACTTCCTTATCTTGGCCATTGTAAATAATGCTGCAATAAACATAGGGTGGCATACATCTTTTTAAATTATTTTTTTCATTTTCTTTGGGTAAATACCCAGTAGTGGAATTGCTAGATCATATGGTAATTCTATTTTTAATTTTTTGAGGAACCTCCATATTGGTTTCCACAGTGGCTACACCAGTTTACATTCCCATCAACAGTGCATGAGGGTTCCTTTTTTTTCCACCTCGCCAAAATTTGTTATTCTTGTCTTTTTGATTCCAGTCATTCTGACAGATGTAAAGTGATATCTCATGGTGACTTTAATTTCCACTTCCCTCATGATTAGTGATGTTGAGCATCTTTTCATATGTTTGCTAAAATCTGTATGTCTTCTTTGGAAAAATGTCTATTCATGTCTTCTGCCCAGTTTTTAATTGGATTATTTGTGGGTGGAGGGGTTTGGTGTTGACTTGTAGAACTTCTTTGTATATTTTGGATTTTAACCCTTTATTGGATATAGCATTTGCAAATATCTTCCCATTCAGTAGGTTACCTTTTCAGTTTGTCGATTTTTTGTGGGTTTTTTTTTTTTAATTTTCCAAATTCTTTAAGACATCTAATCATTCCAGTAATTAGAGAAGGGGAATCACAATTTTAAAGATTCACTTCAACATTGATGATTTACCATTCTAATACTCCTACCTTAAGATGAGTATAATAAGGGGCGCCTGGGTGGCTCAGTCGTTAAGCATCTGCCTTCTGCTCAGGTCATGATCCCAGGGTCCTGGGATCGAGCCCTGCATCGGGCTCCCTGCTCCATGGGAAGCCTGTTTCTCCCTCTCCCTCTCCCCCTGCTTGTGATCCTGCTCTCACTGTGTCTCTCTCTGTCAAATAAATAAATTAAAAATCTTTAAAAAAAAAAAAAAAGATGAGTATAATAAGTCTCTAAAAAACCAAGAGACTTGCTCAAGATCCTACAACTTATAAATTCTCAGAGAATAGAGATTATATCTATTTTGTTCATTGTTGTTTCCCCTTCAATTATCACACATAGTGCTCAAAAAAGGTTTTCCGGTTGAGTGACTGAAGGCCTGGATGAAAGAATGAGGCAATCCCAGAACAAGAACCCAAGACCCTTGATTAATTAAAACAACAATTTGAAAGTGGTATGTACATAATTGTTACACATTCCCTTCCATTATAAAATGAAATCAAATCCATCAATCATCTATCTCTGTACCCCACTGCTGCAGTGCAGGTCAGAGAGAAGCAGTGAGCCTGCAGACCAGAGAGAGTTCTAAACAACAACTCCTGCAGACATGTTGCTGAGTGTGCACACTGGAGGAAAAACTCTCAGCAGGTGAATTGATGAAGATTGTGCATAAAGCATAAACTGAAGAAACTGAGGAATTGCTGCAACTGGTACAAAAGTCAAGATTCAGAGTAAGTCATATTGCCAAGGACACCGTGGCACATACAGATCCAGCTTTTTGAGGTAGAGGATGTTTGGGAAAGGACAGAGTCAATTCCTGCACTGTTTCCAAGAATTCCCCACTCACCAGATGCTGGCTTGGTAAAGTATCATTTAATCTGTGGTCAAATATGTAAGCTGTTGTGGCCTAGGGTAATATGTCTCTTAGTTTTTACTTATAGGATCTTGGGCATTTGTGCTGTATAGACTGAACTGTGTCCTTCCCAAAATTCATACCGAAGCCCTAATCCTCAATCTTATTGTATACTGAGATAGGGTCCTTACAGAGTTAATTAAGGTTGAATGGGGTCAGAAAAGTAGGGCCCTAATTCAATAGGAATGGTGTCCTTTTAAGACAAGGAAGACCTTGTGAGGACACAGCAAGAAGGCAGCCTTTCTGCAAGCCAAGAGATACTACCAAAAACCAACCCTGCTGGCACCTCACTCTTAAACTTCTAGTCTCCAGAACTATGAGAAGATAAATATCTGTTGTTTAAGCCACCATTCTATGGTATTTTGTTATAGTAGCCTGAGCTGACTAAGACATGTGCCATCCTCTCAAGGAGATGCTCTCTTGGAGTCTTTCTTCTTGTATACAGTAGTCAGTCCATTTTTCAAAAGCAAAGTTTCTGGTGTTATGTCATTTCATTTTTTCTGAAATATTTTTTGAAGAGCATTTGAAATGAGAATGCTTATCTTAAACAAGCATTAAGAAAAATTAATTTTTGTTGGAGAAAATGTATATAGTGGGATGTGCAATATTCATGACTGTGTAAAAACATGTTTGCATTAAATCTGTACTTCTGTCTGCCTACACAAGTGACTACATCAATGCATTACAATTTTAAATCAAAGTCTTGCAACTCAAAAAATTAAATTATCACCAAAGTGCGGAGGAACCATTTCTCTGTGGTGTAAGGATAGAGCTAAATATATCTCCATGATGTCTGCACATTTTAAGCAGAATCATATGAAAAATAAGAAAACACTGGATGATAAATAATATGGCATACCTCATCTAGACTTCTCTTTTGCTGTTTGTGGAAAAAATGATACTTCCCCAGAAGCCTTTGTAAAGAAGCTAAAGTTAGAGACGAGGAAAAAAATAAAGCCAGTGTGATCAGTAATTAAAGTCAGGGAAGACTGGGTGATTTGAAGCAACAAAGCTATAAAATCCTTCTGAAATGTGAAAGCTTAAGCAACATGAGCCAATCTTGGGCTATCATTTCCCTGGGTCTCTTGGTTTCTCATATAAAATTCATGTCTGGAATAAGAAAAATTTTAGTACTTTATAAAACCATCACTGTGGAAAGACCTCCAAGATTAACCCCACCACTACCACGGACAGACACTAGTGCAGTCTCCACCTATTTGTCTGGAGTAAAGTTTCATCTGGGGAGAAACCAAGGTAAGAGAGAGTCCCTGCCCTCATGATATGGTTAACTAGTGGGGCGCCCGGGTGGCTCAGTCGTTAAGTGTCTGCGTTTGGCTCAGGTCGTGATCCCAGGGTCCTGGGATCGAGCCCCGCATCAGGCTCCCTGCTCCACGGGAAGCCTGCTTCTCCCTCTCCCACTCCCCCCTGCTTGTGTTCCCTCTCTCACTGTGTCTCTCTCTGTCAAATAAATAAATAAAATCTTAAAAAAAAAAATGATATGGTTAACTAGCTGAGCAAGGAAGGACAATCACCCAGACAACCACAATAAGTACCACAGCAGGAAGCCTCACATCTGGCCTTTTTACACTAACATTTTCACATTAGATTCTCCTTTTACCCTATTATTTTATACTCCTTGGCATGTACCATATAATTATTCTCAAATAGAACTCTGTTTTATGACTGAATCCTCTATTTCTTGTTATTTTTATAATTCTGATCCATCCCTACAATGCACCTTTAAAAGTTCTGCACACAAAAGTTCCTCTATAAATGCCTATTAACTATTTACATAGCCAGGTGAAGAGAAGCTTTTTTGTCTGTAGTCTGTTTTTGTTTTATAGTCCCACTTGCTTATTTTTGCTTTTGTTGCTTTTCCTTTTGATATTAAATCCAAAAAAAAAAAAAAGTCATTGCCAACACCAGTGTCAGGGAGCTTATCCTCTATGTTTTCTTCTAGGAGTTCTACGGTTTCAGGTCTTATATTCAAGTCTTTACTCCATTTTGAGTTGATTTTTGTGTATGGTATATGATAGGGACCCAGTTTCATTCTCTTGCATGTGGCTGTCCAGTTTTCCAAACACCATTTATTGAAGAGATTTTCCTTTCTCCACTGTAGCTTCTTGCCTCCTTTGTCATAAATTAAGTAATCATATAGTTTTGTGTTTATTTCTGGGCTCTCTATTCTGTTCTACTGATCTATGGGTCTGTTTTTATGCCTATATCATGTTGTTTTGATTACTACACAGCTTTGTAGTATAGCTGGAAATTAGGAAGTGTGATGCTTCCTGCTTTGTTCTTTCTCAAGTTTGCTTAAGCTATTCAGAGTCTTTTGTGGTTCCATACAAATTTTAGGATTGTTTGTTCTTTTTCTGTGAGAAATACCATTGGAATTTTGATAGAATTTACATTGAATCTGTAGATTGTTTTGTGTAGCATGGACATTTTAGCAATATTAATTTTTCCAATCCACAAGCACAGAATATCTTTCCAATTTTCGAGGTATCTTCTTTGATTTCTTTCATCAATATTTTATAATTTTCAGTATACAGATCTTTTACCACCCTGGTTAAATTTATCCCTAGGTATTTTGTTCTTTTTGATACAATTGTAAATATTTTTTAATTTCTCTTTTTGATAGTTTGTTATTAGTGTATAATACAGATTTCTGAATATTGATTTTATGTCCTGCAACTTTGAACTTATTAGCTCTAACAGTTTTTTGGTGGTGTCTTTAGGGTTTTCTACATATAATATCATGTCATCTGCAGGTAAAGGATGCAATTCCTTCTTTTCCAATTTGGATGTCTTTTATTTTTCTTGTCTGATTGCTCTGGCTAGGGCTTCCAGCACTGTGTTGAATAAAAGTGGTTAGAGTGGGCATCTTTGGCTTGTTCATGATCTTAAGAAAAAACTTTCAGTTTTTCACCATTGAATGTTAGCTATATGGCCTTTATTATGTTGAGGTACATTCCCTCTATACCCAGTTTGTTGAAAGTTTTTATCATAAATGAATGTTGAATTTTGTCTAATGCTTTTGCTATATTAATTGAGATAATCATATGATTTTCATCATTCATTCTGTTAATGTGTTATATCACATTGATGGATTTTTAGATGTTGAACCATCCTTACATCCCTGGAATAAATTCCACTTGATCATGGCATGTAGTCCCTTTAATGTACTGTTAAGTTTGGTTTGTTAATATTTTGTTGAGGATCTGTGTTCATGAAGCATATTAGGCTGTAATTTTCTTGTAGTGTACTTGTGTGGTTTCAGTATCGGGGAAATGCTGGCCTTATAAAATGAGTTTGGAATTGTTTCATTCTTTTTTTTTTTTGGAAGAGGTTGAGAAGAATTGGTATTACTTCTTTTCTGAATGTCTGGTAGAATTCATCAGTGAAGCCCTCTGACCCTGGGCTTTTCTTTGTTGGGAGGTTTTTGATTACTGATTTAATCTCCTTATTCACAATAGCCAAGATATGGAAACAGCCTAATGTCCATTAATGAATGAATGGATAAAGTAGATGTGGTATATATATACCATGGGATATTATTCAGCCATGAGAATGAAGGAAATTCTGCAACTTGTGATACATTAATAGGCCTTGAAGGCATTATGCTAAGTGAGATAAGCCAGACAGAGAAAAAGAAATATTGTATGGTATCACTTATATGTGGAATCTAAAATAAATACATAAATGAAAAGTCAAATTCATACAAACAGAGAGTAGAATGGTTGCCAGGGCCCAGAGATGCGGGTGGGAGATGGCAGGGTGTGGGCAGGTAGGGAGAGGTTGGTAAAAGGGTACAAACTTTCAGCTATAAGATGAGTAAGATCTGAGGATCTATCTAATCTAAAACATTGTGACTATAGTTATAACAATGCATTGTATAATTGAACTTTTATAAAGGAGTAGAACTTAAATGTTTTTATATATATATTATATATATACTATATTTATATGTATAGTTATATATTATGTTTGTATATATTATACATAATACATTATTAATTATATATATATATAAATAAAATATGTGAGGTGATAGATTAACTAACTGGATGGGCAAAATCCCTTCACAATGTGTAAGTATATCAAATCACCCTGATGTACACTTTAAATATCTTATAAATTTATTTGTCAATTATACCTCAACAAAGCTGAAATAAATAGGTGACTCAGGCTATATAGCACGAACTCAATTAGGCCTCAGTGTAAACATAGCAAAAGAAAAAAGAAAGAAAGGAAGGAAGGAGGGAGGGAAGAGAGAGAGAAAGAGAGAGAAAGAGAGAGAAAGAGAGAAAGAGAGAAAGAGGAGAGAAAGAGAGAAAGAGAGAGAAAGAGAGAAAGAGAGAAAGAGAGAAAGAGAGAAAGAGAGAAAGAGAGAAAGAGAGAAAGAGAGAAAGAGAGAAAGAAAGAAAGAAAGAAAGAAAGAAAGAAAGAAAGAAAGAAAGA